>NC_041228.1:73832139-73850132 GCF_002837175.3 Physeter macrocephalus
ACAGATTCTAGATCCATCCACCTCACTACAAATAACTCAATTTCGTTTCTTTTTATGGCTGAGTAATATTCCATTGTATATATGTGCCACATCTTCTTTATCCATTCATCTGTCAATGGGCATCTAGGTTGCTTCCATGACCTGGCTCTTGCAAATAGTGCTGCAATGAGCATTGGGGTGCATGTGTCTTTTTGAATTATGGTTTTCTCTAGGTGTATGCCTACTAGTGGGATTGCTGGGTCATATGGTAATTCTATTTTTAGTTTTTTAAGGAACCTCCATACTGTTCTCCATAGTGGCTGTATCAGTTTACATTCCTACAAACAGTGCAAGAGGGTTCTCTTTTCTCCACACCATCTCCAGCATTTGTTGTTTGTAGATTTTCTGATGATTCCCATTCTAACTGGTGTGAGGTAATACCTCATTGTAGTTTTGATTTGCATTTCTCTAATAATTAGTGAAGGTGAGCAGCTTTTCATGTACCTCTTGGCCATCTGTATGTCTTCTTTGGAGAAATGTCTATTTAGGTGTTCTGCCCATTTTTTGATTGGGTTGTTTGTTTTTTAAATACTGAGCTGCATGAGCTGTTTATATATTTTGCAGACTAATCCTTTGTCAGTTGATTCGTTTACAAATATTTTCTCCCATTCTGAGGGCTGTCTTTTCGTCTTGTTTATAGTTTCCTTTGCTGTGCAAAAGCTTTTAAGTTTCTTTAGGTCCCATTTGTTTATTTTTGTTTTTATTTCCATTACTCTAGGAGGTGGATCAAAAAAGTTCTTGCTGTGATTTATGTTTAAGAGTGTTCTTCTTATGTCTTCCTCTAAGAGTTTTATAGTGTCCGGTCTTACATTTAGGTCTTTAATCCATTTTGAGTTTATTTTTGTGTATGGTGTTAAGGAGTGTTCTAATTTCATTCTTTTACATTAGCTGTCCTGTTTTCCCAGAACCACTTATTGAAGAGACTGTCTTTTCTCCGTTGTATATCCTCGCCTCTTTTGTCATAGATTAGTTGTCCATAGGTGTGTGGGTTTATCTCTGGGCTTTCTGTCTTGTTCCATTGATCTATATTTCTGGAAAAACAGACATTTAAAAAAATAGTTTTGTTTCAAGATGATCACAAATGAATTTTTCCTCAAGCACATTTCTTCTAGATATTTTTTTCTCATAGACATCTAATCTCCATGCTTCTGATTTATTTACTCCTGACTCATCAAAATCTGTTTTTTTTTAAAGTGTTCTTTGAAGTCTAAGGAACCTAAATTAGATTTGTAAAAGATGTTTAAGTCTGGAAATCATGTTGGCAACACAAAATAAAACATGAACGAGCCAGTTTGAATCGCCATAAATACTGCTCTGATAATCTGCTATGAGGATCCTTGTAATCATCTTTGTGAGTGACTCACTCCTTGGATAGAGGCAAATTTGAGTAGAAAATCAAAAAATCTGTATTTTCTTCCTGCCTCTCCCTGAAGATACAATGGAGCGCTATATTCAAAAATGAAATGTTTTATTCGCGATTAAATTCAAACAGCTGTTTCATTTCTTTAAAAAATGATTATCCAGTAGTTTCATTATCATCAATATTGAGAAGATAACAGATTTGGAAAATTTAACTAATAGAAAAGAATATAAGAATTCCTTGAATTTTGGAGTAACTAAGTTTAGGCTAATTCTGGAAGATCTCTCATCTTGTTTTGATCTGAAACAGATGTGCCTTCTACACCTGACAAAAGTACTGCATGGGTGATTCACTAAGTTGTTTGAAGCATCAATTTTGCGTTACTTGTTGAACAGCAGAGATGGGCATGATTTCTGCGTCCACGTGGTCACACGAGGTCCTTCTCATCATCTCCCCACGATGGAGAGAGGGCTGTGGGCTGGGGTAGAGTCAGGACCAGGGAGCAGGATGAGTGTCAGCGGCTCCCACAGGAACCCTCTACATGACTAGGTTTGGGAACACCTCAGCCAATGGGCCACAGCACATGCAGGAGGGAGAGGGAGGACATAACCAGTGGGCACGCGGTGTGGGAGGCTGATGAGCCACTTCAAGAAGGCAAATGGCCAAGGCAGAGAAAAGTACAACCTGCCCTACTCAATACAGTAGCCACCTAAGGGCTACTGCCACCTAGGGCTCTTTAAATTAGAATTCATTAACGTGAAGCAAAGGTAAAGATTTATTTCCTCAATCACACGAGCCACATATTGAGGGTTCAATAACCACATTTTGGTGAGCGCAAACACGAAACATTTACGACATCACAGACATAAGCCATCTGTGTTATAATCCCAAATATGGCCATCTTCGCTCCAGGTTAAAAGCAAAGTCTCATGGAAAATAAACTTATGGTTACCAGAGGGGATAGAGGGAGTGGGGGGAGATAAATTAGGAGTTTGGAATTAACGTATACACACTACTGTGTATAAAACAGATAAACAACAAGGACCTACTGTATAGCACAGGGAACCATATTCAATGCCTTGTAATAACCTATAATGGAAAGGAATCTGAAAAAGAATATATATATATATATAACTGAGTCACTTTGCTGTACACCTGAAGCTAACACAACATTGTAAATTAACTATACTTCAATTAAAAAATGGTTATTAAAAAAAAAAGCAAAGTCTCACCTTTGCCCAATTACATATGGTCAGAACAGCCATCTTTATTGAATGAGATAACAAAGGAGAGACATTGCATTGAGTCACTGCTAATTTAAAAAGAGTCATGTACCACAATGTTCATTGCAGGTCTATTTACAATAGCCAGGACATGGAAGCAACCTAGTGTCCATCGACAGATGAATGGATAAAGAAGATGTGGCACATATATACAATGGAATATTACTCCGCCATAAAAAGAAACGATATTGAGTTATTTGTAGTGAGGTGGATGGACCTAGAATCTGTCATACAGAGTGAAGTAAGTCAGAAAGGGAAAAACAAATACCATATGCTAACACATATATATGGAATCTTAAAAAATGAAAAAAGGTTCTGAAGAACCTAGGGGCAGGACAGGAATAAAGGCACAGGTGTAGAGAATGGACTTGAGGACACAGGGAGGGGGAAGGGTAAGCTGGGACGAAGTGAGAGAGTGGCATGGACATATATACACTACCAAATGTAAAATAGATAGCTAGTGGGAAGCAGCCGCATAGCACAGGGAGATCAGCTCGGTGCTTTGTGTCCACCTAGAGGGGTGGGATAGGGAGGGTGGGAGGGAGTCGCAAGAGGGAGGGGACATGGGGATATATGTATATGTACAGTTGATTCACTTTGTTGTAAAGCAGAAACTAACACACCATTGTAAAGCAATTATACTCCAATAAATATGTTAAAAAAAAGTCACTGCTAAATTAGATAGATCCCACTTTAAAAATGGAACGTGTAATTAATGTCTGATTTTTACTTGAGAGAAGGCATCTCTTGAGAGTCTTTAAGTCTCTAAAGTGTCCGGAATGTCTTTTAGTATAATTATTAAAAAATACTCTGTGAATATATTAGTTACAGTATTCAAAAAATGCAGGCAAGGGGCTATGGGGTATCAAGTCTAATACAACTGGGACACAATTCAGTTTTCTCACTTGGCCCATTGAGCTCCACGTGATGGGTTGCTCTCTTTCTCCACCTTCTCCTCATCAACTCCTCCTCTCATCCATCAGGCTCAAGACAGACCGGGGCACCTTCTGTCTTCTGAACACACCAAGCTAGTTTTTGTTCCAGACATGTTGCACATGTTATTTCATCAGTGTGAGGTTCTCTTCCCTCAGATCTTTGCACGGCTGGCACGTGTGACCTAATACCTGAATGCTGACAAGGGGTTAAGTCAAACATGATCCTCCTGGATGGCCTTCTGGACACCTGTCTATGGCCCCTGCTTCCAGACTTGCACTCCTGTAGCTCTATGTATTGATGATTCATCTGTATCAGCTTCTTTGTGGTACTTGCCACTCCCTGAAATGACTTCAATCACTTGTTTATTGTTTGTGAGCAAGGACCTTGTCTCCTTCACTGTCGTATACAGTGCCTAGAACAGAGTCTGGTAATAAACATTTGTTTAAACAATGAATGAATGAATGAATGCATGAAAGGGATAAAGCCCTGCATCTGTGCTGCTTATGTTCTAGTGAAATAGTAATAGCTAACAAGTGAGCATTTACTATAGAGTAGATACTTTATGTAAATTATCTAATTTACTCATGTAGAAATCTTATAAAATACTCTTATTATCCCTATTTTACAAATTAAAAATATTGGGTCTTAGATCAGTTGAGTAACTTGCACAATATTAATGGGTGGAGACAGAATGGAACGCAGGCAATCTTATCCCAGGACAACGCCTTCATCAGAGGGCTGTCTCTCTCTTTCTCCTCTCTGTGTACATTTCAAAATTAATTTCCTCAATTGGGTTCCACATCCCCTTGAGTCCTTGGTGCTTGAGTCTTACTTTGAATGAATAATAATGATAATGATAATAATCTACAATATTTATACAACCCTCTACAGTTTATGTAGCAGATTCACATGTGTTATCTCTTTTTGGATCCTTATAACTATCCTCTGAGCTAGGCAGGAAAGATATTATTATCAGCAAAATCACCCAGTGGAGAAGATATTCAGCACAAAGGAAAAAATCATTATTTTTGCATGTGAGAAAAACAAAGTCACCCTGATTTTAAATGTCACCCCAATTTTGAAAATAGCCTCTGGCTTCTCCGTGAAATCACTGGGGTGAATGGTAGAAGATAAGTAGCACTTCTGTGCATGAATAAACCATGAAATATATTTGACAATAAAATTTTCAATTAATGTGGAAATATTTGCTCTGAATCTTGGCTCTTGAGGATTTAAGTCTCGGCCAAATATTAAAAATACGTTTTATTTCATTGCACAAAGCACTTTGCAGATGCTGAGATTCCTGAGAAACTGAAAACTGCCGTTTTTCAGAATCCTGAATATGAATTAGGCTGATGGATGGACCATGTTGGGAGAATTAGGCTCTCTGGGAAACTAAGTAGCCTTTACCCTTGCACAGTGTGGCTCTGTTAGAGAAACAGGGGCTTTTACTCCGACCGACTTTTAGATGGCAGTTTTCCTGGGCCTCTTGATTCTTTGTGGAATCCTCTTCAATTCAGTGATCATGCCAAAAAATAGTAAAATTTTAAAAAGGGAATCTGATCAAAGATTTTTGACCAACGTGTTTATTTAGAGCTGTGTACTTTAAAAAGGATCTGTGTGATGTCTCAGACAAACACACAGATTGCAGGGTAGGCATTTTATTGTGCACAGTGACGCAATGGGAGACTGTGAAACAAAATGAATGAAGCAGAACTCCATGGATCATGACGGATTGACGTGGAAACGGAATGCTGAGTAAAAAAAGAGCAAGATGCAAAAGTGTATTTATAGTACACCAGTTATGTGAAGTTACTAACATGTAAAATTGCCTGATTATTTTATACGTGCATTTGCAGCTAAAATATAAGGATGCTGGTGATAAAGGTAGACGTTAAATTCAGGGTAGTGATTGGTTCAAGGGCTGGTGGGGGAAGGTAGGAAATGGAACCCGTGAGATGTACTCAGGAGGCTGCAGTTGTATTTGTAAGTGGTAGATTCATGGGTGGTTGTTACTTATATTATTTAGTTTACTTTTTTAAAAAAATTATTAATTATTTTTTAAATTTATTTTTATGTTTGGCTGTGCTGGGTCTTCATTGTTATGTGCAGGCTTTCTCTAGCTGCGGCGAGCAGGGGCTACTCTTCGTTGCGGTACACCGGCTTCTCATTGCGGTGGCTTCTCTGTTGCCGAGCACGGGCTCTAGGCGCAAGGGCTTCAGTAGTTGTGGCTCGCGGGCTCTAGAGCTCAGGCTCAGTAGTTGTGGCTCGCGGGCTTAGTTGCTCCGCGGCATGTGGGATCTTCCCAGACCAGGGCTCCAACCCGTGTCCCCTGCATTGGCAGGCAGGTTCTTAACCATTGCACTACCAGGGAAGCCCTCGTTTACTTTTCAAAAAGCTAAAATACTTCATCACTAAACAACAAAAACCCCATTCTCCTACATAGTTGCAAAACAGTTTGGTAACTGCCATAACAGAGGTGTGCAGAGGGAGGAGGAAGCCTTTCTTTAAAGCTCAGAAGAAGAGAGGGGGAAAACAGGCAGCTGCCCTGAAGGATGGGTGCGACTGGCCTGGCGGTGAGATCATTCTAGAAGAAGAAAAGCACATCCAAAGTACCAGGGGCATGACAACACCTGATGTGAATGGAAGCCAGTATCCTAATTCCTGGGGCTGGAGCATACGCCACAGGTCAAAACCATAAATACCAGGTCGTGAGGTACTTAAGAAAGCGGATTCTGGACTACCTGGGTTCAAAATCCGGCTCTGCCTTTTACACTATGTAACCATCATTTCTTTTATTAAACAATTTTTATTTATTTTAAAATTTTTTGTTTAACTCTTTTGGCCACGCCCTGCAGCATGTGGGATTTTAGTTCCCCAACCAGGGATCGAACCCGCACCCCCTGCATTGGAAGGGTAGAGTCTTAACCACTGGACCGCCAGGGAAGTCTCCTTTAACCATCATTTTGTTATTTAATCTCTCTGTGCCTCTATTTCCTCATCTGTGAAATGGGGCTACGGAGACAATACTTAGTGTTAGCTGCCATTGCTGTTACGATGAGGGTGATAATCATTAACCCTTACAGCAACCCACCTGCTCCTACAGGCACCCTGAGTCCTGTGGATTCTGCCATACCAGGGTCTCTAATGTTACTCCCTTCTACTGCAGCTCAAGTCCTCAGCCTCAATTCACGTGTCCTTCAAAACGGGTCGATCGACCTCCAGCCCCGCTCCTCTCACCTCAGGTTGGAAGGCCTTCCCGGGATGCTTTGCGGTGCCTGCACATTCAGGGGGAGTGTCTTCCATGGGCCAGAGCAGCCTCCCCTCACCCAGCCTGCTGACCTGAGTGCCATCCAGGGTAATATGCATTCATCCCACTATCCATAATCTGTTTCCACGTATCATGTGCTTGGTGCGTCATAAAACTCTGGCACAGAGAAAGTCGAAAACAAAGGAGAAGTCTTTAACTCTTATTATTTTAATATGCCACTTCACTAGATTTCTCTCTCTCTTTTGTTTTTGTACTTATTGTTTCTAGGTTAATGCAGCTTTCATGCCCCTGTATCAGAGATGGGAATTGTTAGCTCTCATTTCCCTGTCTCATTATTTTGACTCAGGAGGTAGAATGTGCATCAGCCATTGATGGCATGTTTCATCTCCCCCACTGACAATCTGCAGTCCTTTCCTTGTTCTGAGGTAAGCTCATTGCTTGCCTTTGGTTTTCGGAGTTACTGTACAACCTTGCTTCCTATGTGTCTGCTTTCTAGGATACCACAAGGAAGTTGTGTAAGGCATTTTGGGGGGATTTGTTCATTAGACTGCGTTCTAATCTGGATGTTCCAATTGCAGCAGGAGTGGCGCTGTGCAGTTCTGGACCCAGCCCTTTGCAGGTCTAGAAACTCCTGCTTTTGTGTTTCAGGACCCCAGCTGCCATGCTGTAAGGAAGCTCAGACTACCCTGCTGGAGAGAGAGGCCACCTGAAGGGGCCGTGGAGGGACAGACACCGTGTGGAGGAGGCTCCAGACGTCTTGGACCTTCCAGTCCATGACCAAGGCCAGCCTTCATCACACAGAGCAGAAGAAACAGAGACCACCTGCAGAATCAGATGAGTCACCATTAATCGTTTTAAGATACTAAGTTTGGGGGAGGTTTGCTACTCAGCAATTGATAACTGAAAACACTCAAGTAGTCTGCATGTTCTTCATTAAGAGACTATGAAATGGTAAGAAACAATGTAGAATTTTATGAGGACAGGCTTTCTCTCCTATCTCTGTTATCTTCATCCCACTTGCATGTCAGATTTTATTCTGCTTCTAACAGGTTTATTCCCATATCTGTGCTTATTTTTGATAAATCCCCAATTTTCAGTCTAGAGTGATTTTGTTTCATGTCTGCCTGAGTTAGTGTGATCTTTGGGGGAAAATTTCTACTCGGAGAGCCTAAGAACAATTACATTGCTTGTGGATTCTAGTCTTGCAGTGTTTTAAGAGGTATATTCATAGCAGTGCATTCACAACATTTATTGGGAAGAAAATTGGTAAGATCCAATGATGATCTCTTTGAAACAGTTATTTGGTAAAATCTGCAGGTCTGGGGGGCCAACATGATGGCAGAATAATTGCTAAGTCACTGTCAAGGCGTTGCTCTATTTAATGTCTGCAATTTTGCACAAACCAAGCGGAACTAATCAAAATACTGAAGGTAGGTTCTTGCTGCTGATACTCCCCGAACACTTACCAGGAGAACTGTTTACAAGGCCAAAATTATGAGTTTATATATCGTGAGTGAATTGGATTTTTAAAATAATAAACCCTGGTTGAAATGAAGCAATCATTTGTTCTAAAGAGAACTACTAGTGATGTTTTCAGCCATTAAGCTCCTACTGTGCCCGTCGCTGGTGCACCTGGGGTAACATAGGCATAGGCTTAAGCAACCCCATCGTTTTTTTTTAACCCATTTTGGATACATTTACCTGTTTTTCACAACAGAGTCTCTCTGTGTATATTTCAGAGCCTCTGTGTGAGGTGTGGTTGGCTTCCTCTGACAGCCTCTCCCTGTGTGTGCCCCGCCCAACCAGGACTAACCCCACCCCGTGGGTGGAGACGGGGAGAGGTAACCTCACGCATTCTTCCTTGCCTGTTACCCTCTTGTTGACCTTCCTCCCAGAGGCTCAGTGCTTGCTAGCCTCACCCTTGATCCTAAAGGCTTGCAATCAGATCCTCCATCTTAGCCTGTCCTTTCTTCCAGTTCGCCCTTCCGCCAGAATTCAACCGTCCTGTCTTCTTTCCTTTTTAGAACGTCATGTTCAGGTGGCGGGCAGTCCTTGGAACTAAGAACCTGATACAAGATCAGCTGTTAACCCAAATGAGGGTCCATAAGGATGGAATTTTTAGGCCACAGGAAAAAATATTTTGAGACAAAAGGCTACTTTTATTCTCCTAAATGAGCACCAAACTCTTGGTGGCTCATATCCTAGAGCTAGCACAATTTATAGACAGACTGACCCGGGCCCGTGGGGGTTTCATCAGCTCTGAGTCTCTTGAGCACAGCAGTGATCCCAGAGGTAAGACAAAAAGCTGAGCAACAGTGAGAAAATCTGTCAAAATCAGCTTGTTCGTTTTTTTGTATCAGACAGAGAATCACCTTCAGAACCAGGGATGTAGGTTCAGGTACGTAATTATGGAGTAGGGGAGCAGCTGTCAGGCCAAAATAAGAGCGGAGCCAAGGACATGGGAGACCAGGGAGACAGAAGAGGCAGGGCAGCCGGGCATCTTGTACGTTTGCAGGCTCGACGGCTACACAGTTATATTCATACTGTAGGGTCAGGCTCAGGCATATTAATCGCGATTACCACCCATCCTCAGAAAAGATGAGGTTGTATTCAAGGCGCTTTGTTTAAAAAGGCAACAAAGTGTAATGCATTTTTTAAAAGGCCTAATTGTGTGTGGTTCACACGCAAAAATTTTGCTGCCACAAGAGGTAAAAGTTGAGTTATTTGGGAAGGTTAGTTATTTAGAACAGATCACTCCCTAAACATGCTAGGCGCGCGGGGGCGCCCGCACCACCCGACATGCGCACATCGATCTAGATTCAAACGCAGTTGCCGGATCTTGAGCATTTCATTTGGATCGGCTCCATTTATCTTTCCATCGATCTTGGGGATGACACTACTTTGACCTCCGATTCACATAGTTTCTAGTCATTCTCTGTCACTTCTGGCTGCCCCCTGTTTGTGCTGTGGGATTGCCTTTACGCCGTCTTTCCTATTCCAGTCCTACCTGAAGGCCACCTGGCTGCGTCCTCTGCGACAGGAAAAGCACCGTGAGCTCATGCCACGATGGTTTGAGTCTATGGGAAAAGAGGAGCCCTAGCCCGGGGGCGTCACCAGCCAGGGGGCCTGGGTAAGGCAGGGTGGGAGGAGGTGGCAGCACAAGAATGAAGAGGAGAAAGCCAGAGAGAGCGGGAGCTAAAGACACTAGGTTAAGGCTTCAAGCAGCTTAAACCAACATTGGTATTTTTATCTTATGGCTTTATTTTCCCTCTTCAGAAATAATTAGGCTTCAGTGTCATTAACATTGTGTAAGTGAGAGGTTGAATTAAGAGGTTAGAAGGTGGTTAAGAAATCTTATGTTCACACCGTTACATTTTTCAACTGTTGGTATGGGTGTGCGCATTTAATGATGAACTGTTGGGAAAATCGTTATGATAATCTTACATAAGAGAGTCAGTCTACAGAAATTATTGTGTATTTTTCTACAGATAGTCATCTTGATTTGAAATAGGCTAATCAGCTGAATTTAGTGATATATTTGTTCTTTGTATTCCATCTCTGAGGCACTTAGAGAAGAAAAATCACATATTTTAATGGAGCCTGAATTTTTGGAAAATGTTGTTCATCACATCCCATGGGGCTGGCGTTAGGGAGCTGGACAGTCTGGGCTGTGAGCCCTCTACCCTCAGATGTCTTCACCCGTCCTTTCTGAGCACTGCCAGCTCAGGCTCGGTTTAGAATCCATCAGTTTCTTATCCCCATGAAAAGGCAATTGTGTCTAAAAGCTTGGAGTCTGTAGACTTCAAAGTTGAAAGAAAAGTCACACCAAAGGCTGAATCTTCTTAAACCCCAAATTGCAAAACAAACTAAGTCTAGAAAAAGACTATGCTATTCTTTTTTTTTTTTTGCGGTACGCGGGCCTCTCACTGCCGTGGCCTCTCCCGGGCGGACTCTCAACCACTGCGCCACCAGGGAAGCCCAACTATGCTATTCTTTATGAAATGTATTATTTTGCTTCCAAATAAAGGATAAATTGGATTTTGAGTTTCTTAAGTTAACAGCTATTATTTATTATGTTACAACATTACAGCTACTAACATCAGCATCCATGAAAGAAAATGTGAAATTGATTTCCAATATGTGCCTGGATGTCTTCCCTAATCCTTGCACCATGGCTGGTAGTTAGAGATGTGAGATTTTAATACTCATATATTCTTGGTTGGAGCAATTGTACTTATGATCACACCCTCTCAGATGGTGGGGTGACTTTGCTCTGAAGGGAAAATAAAACTATGCCTAGTCACCAGTTGCAAGTAATAAGCCTTGCTTTGAGATTATGGGAACTTCAATGAACAGAGACCTTTTTAAAGGAATCTTGGCAGGAGAAATGTGATACTTGTTGGATATCTAGGTTGATTTCAATCCGGTTTACTCAACACATTTGTCTTAAACTATTGTCTTTTGTTAAATTTTGTCTTGTTTGTTTGACATTTTACTTCACATTCAACCATTTTCATACATTCATACATTATAGTTGCTCTGTCTTTATTATTTTTTGCATCTTACTGGCTTTTAACCTTTATCATGTTAGCACATACTATTGTTTTAATAGTTTTAGACTTTTGCTCATTTTCAGTTTTAATTTTTACTGATTACGTACAGTTTCTCTGAGCTTTCTATCTGTTTTAGTTAGGATTTTATGTTCAAGGACAGAAAACAGGAAATCTCACATAACTGTGGCTGAAAGAAGATAGAAGCTGACCTAACTTCTCTCTCTTCATAAAAGATGTCCACAGACAGCACTTGAAGGCTGGCAGGGTAACCATTGCTATCAATGACCAGGGTCCAGACTTTCTGATGCAGGTCCTAATGTGTATTATCCACATTCCTGGTCAACTCATGGTCCAGGATGGCAGCTGCAGCTCCAGCGTGGAAAAGGAATAAGATTAGAAGATTGAAAAGTGGCTCTCCCAGCAGCTTAACTATTTTAAGCAGCCCTCCAGAAGTCCTATCCAGCTCTGGTGCTTACACATCTTGATCAGAACATGATTGCTTGGTTGCACCTAGCTGCCAGGTGGGCTGGTGAGTATAGTCTTACCTTCTGCATGAACAATGTGCCCAATGAAAATTAGGGCTCTGTGTCTAAGTGGCAAAAGGAGAAGGGATGCTGGTCCTGGCAGCTAACCGTGTCTGCCATTTATTTCCTTATTTGACGCTACTGATTTTTAAATCTATTTATCTTTTTTTTACATGTATAAGTACATGTAAAAAAATTTTAATTGAAGTATAGTTGATTTACAATGTTGTGTTAATTTCAGGTATACAGCAAATTGATTCAGTTATACATATATATATATTCTTTTTCATATTCTTTTCCATTATAGTTTACTACAAGATATTGAATATAGGTCCCTGTGCGCTGCAGTAGGACCTTGTTTATTTTATACTCATTAGCTTGCATCGGCCAATCCCAAACTCCTAATTTATCCCTAGCCCCAAGCCCCCTCCAACCTTCCCCTTTAGTAACCATAAGCTTGTTTTCTATGTCTTTAAGCACT
Organism: Physeter macrocephalus; assembly: GCF_002837175.3. Taxonomy (NCBI): domain Eukaryota; kingdom Metazoa; phylum Chordata; class Mammalia; order Artiodactyla; family Physeteridae; genus Physeter; species Physeter macrocephalus. The sequence continues at coordinate 73,844,587 of NC_041228.1, forward strand.
TTAAATTTGGTTTCACTATTTGAAAAATACTTTATTATTATTATTATTATTATTATTTTGCCTCTATCAGAACGATCAGAAGCACTTGGGCCCCCAATACTTTATTATCTATCCGTTTTTCCCCTTTAGTAACCATAAGCTTGTTTTCTATGTCTTTAAGCACTTTAAATTTGGTTTCACTATTTGAAAAATACTTTATTATTATTATTATTATTATTATTATTATTATTTTGCCTCGATCAGAAGGACTTGGGCCCCCAATACTTTATTATTTTTAAGAGCTATCCGTTTATTATATTCTACTTTAAATGTATTAGTTTTTAACCCTTTTATTCCTATTTGCAGTACTTTATTTTTTCTAATTTTATTGAGATATAATTGACATAATATTGTGTAAATTTGAGGTGTACAACATAATGATTTGATATATGTATATCATGTGAAGTGATTATCACAGTAAATTTAGTTAACATCCATCACGTTCAGACACTATTTAGACATTATTATTGCTTATAATTTTTTTGACTTGTTATGAAGTTTCTTGCTTCCTAGTTTAATAAGTGTCATGAAGGACAGAAATAATGGGAACATCTAAGACAGGAGCAGTTTTAAGCAAGGGAAGTAGGATGACTTTTCCATTAGCTGGGCCTGAGCTGTCATTTGTACTCCCTACAGCATACTTCCTTGTCCTGTCAATGTTGAAGCCTCTTATGCTAAAGGCTTTAACCCGAATGACCCAGGAGATCTTCAGGATGAAAGCGCCACTCACCACACATCTGCCAGGGTAACTATAATTCAATTTTTATTAGTAATGCTCTTGAGCTGTTGTAGCAAAACTTTCTCATAGACCCATCTAAAATCCACGCATTTGGGAAAAATAAATAACATTCTCTGGAGTGGACTAACGTTTTTGCCGATAACCTTAACTTTTGTTGTACACAGACATTTTTAATTGGCCTAATAATCAGAAATACGAGCTTTGCTCTTTAGGTTTTATTGGAAAACTATGAAAAATGTTTCTTCAGATCGTTCCTATGTATATTTAATAAGGAAACCGAAAAAATATCATTTGAGAATTGACTTGGGTATTTTATCTATTGGCGTGTGTCAGTTTGTGTGGCATGCTTGCATTTCTGCTATGATTTTTGCAGACATGAAAGAAACCATTTAGATCTTTACCAACTGAAATACAATTTTGATTATTGACAGCCACTGATCGATGAGCTTGACACCTGCTGGGTCTCAGTGAGCTTGACTGGGTGTGATTGCTTGTGTTAATGTCTATATAGTGTTTTTATGTTATTTCTTCATAAATAGAACCAAACACCACTAGAAAATAGACCCAGTTTTATTCAGTGATTTAAATTTTATGCTGTGTTACAGGAATATTTTAGTGTTTAATATTTTAGTATTAATAGGCTATGAGAACAAACTTGCAATATGTTTAAAAAAATTTTTATTAAGAGCTGTTTGCATATTATTGAAAGGTTACCATGCACTGCTACGGAAAAAAAAAAAAAGGTATGTTCCCAGCTCTCAAGTAGCTAAAATTATACTTGCTAATAAACACAAGTACACAATATTTGATGAGTGATAAAAACAAGTGTACATACAACAAGGTACAGAAGCAGCTAAAAGTGGCCATGAGTTGTTTACGAGGCTTCCCTGAAGGAGGGGACATTTCATATGAAACCTGAAGAATAAGTAAAAAATATCCAGGTGAAGAAAGTGGAGTGGCAGTGAAGCTGAGAGAAAGGAATTACAGGTAGATGGTGAGAAAAAGTTAGTGTGCTTGGGGGGAGTGAACGATGAATATATAGACCAGTAAGAGGAGAGTGTTGAGACACTGGGCTGGAGGAAGCGGGGCAGCATTCTGATAGGAGAGACTTTCTGGCCTTGCTGCGCTTTGAAAGTGGTACCCTGAAAGGCCACCCACGAAGACATGCCTCACAGAGGAACAAGGCTTCAGTGATGACGCTTATTCATAAGAAACTGTTCTTGTTCTGTCATTCAACAAATATTTATTAAATATCTATTAAATCAGTGGAGTTCCATTATATTGAGTCCTGGACGTGCAGCAGAGACAGGTATCGACATTGTCCCTATTCTCATGGGGTTACAGGCTACTCCAGGAAACTAACGTTAAACCTCTAGTCACACAATGCTTTGACCTGTAAGTAGGTACATCGGAAGATGGAGTGGGGTTTTGTGTGTTTACAGAGCATGGAGAGACCAGTGTGGCTGAGACGGGCCATTAGGGGTGGGAAGGGGAGGAGCATATGTGGGTCAAATGGGCTCAGGAAGAAATGGCAGGAAGTGAGGCCGAGGAGCAGAATGTGCGAGGATGTGTGGGTTGAGGACCGTGGTCACCCCATCGCCATCATCTGAAGAAAAGTGGGAAATCTCTCAGAGGGTTAAAGCAGAGGCTGATCAGACTGACCTTCTGAAAAGTGTCCTTGGGGGCTCGGCGGTGGATGGCGACGTTACGCTGCCTTTCACATGTTAGATGACGCCACTGTTATCAGTAGGAATAATCTCTGAGCTGCTTTATAATTTGGTTGGGATAATTGTTATCCACACTGTTCAGCCAGTCTAGCTTATGGCCAGAGACATGACTTCATGGAATGGCTGTAGTCTGTGACAAGGACAAAGCAAAGCTAAATGGCTTAAGAAGAATAGATTCTGGGGTTTGGGATTAACATATACACACCACTATGTATAAAATAGAAAACCCACAAGGACCTACTTGTATAGCACAAGGAACTCTACTCAATATACTGTAATAACCTACATGGGAAAAGAATCTGAAAAAGAATAGATATATGTGTGTGTATCACTGAATCACTTTGCTGTACACCTGAAACTAACACAACATTGTAAATTAACTAGACTCCGATATAAAATAAAAATTAAAAAAAAAAAGAGGGCTTTCCTGGTGGCGCAGTGGTTGAGAGTCCGCCTGCCGAGGCAGGGGACACGGGTTCGAGCCCCGGTCGAGGAGGATCCCGCGTGCCGCGGAGCGGCTGGGCCCGTGAGCCATGGCCGCTGAGCCTGCGCGTCCGGAGCCTGTGCTCCGCAACGGGAGAGGCCGCAGCAGTGAGAGGCCCGCGTACCGCAAAAAAAAAAAAAAAAAAAAAAAAAAAAAAGAATAAGAATAGATTCCACCACATGTCCCTTATTAGTAGCACGTTCTATTCAACTGAACTAACCAAAGATGGGCACCTGTAATATCAGCCAACAGGAGTGTGTAATCTTAACTTTCATGATGAAGTTAAAAGTAGACAATATAATTAGATGTGGCTAGGTCATGAGTACCTCCTGCACAAACCCTTTAGGTACCAGTTATGAAAAGAAATGTGACTAATTTTGCCATTTTTCAGTTCCTTTCAGTGCAAGAGGATCTTCATTTTTGACTTTATTTTCTTTTAGGTACAGAAACGCTAGTTTCGAATCTTAAATTATACCTCTCTTGCCTTGTACGTAAGAGATGATTCCCCACAGGTAAGACCAAATTCTATCCTAAGGATAGAATTTGACATTCTTATTTAGTGCCGGTGTCTTTCTTCTTGCTTTTATCTGTTAAGAGTGCATATGTCATAATATCTTAATCCTCAGTTGGACCCCTTTCAACAGAAGTAACTCTTTTGAACTAACCAGAATATCTCAGAATTGCAATCAGATTTAGAAATATGGGCTTTATCCTCCATGGGCCGTTTTGGGGTTTATTATACTCATCGAATACCTCAGAATTTGCAGTGTGATCAGGCTGAATAAATACATCCTAAACTGAATATGTGCAAAATTATTCAAATATGAATATGTAGATATGCAGATCTATAAAGACAGTTGGGTTAAACTGTGAACACAACTCTAGGAATCTTAACAAATGAACACATGTCAAAGGGACGTGTCTTACTTTCTTGAATGTAATATATTTTTGAGTTATAGATTTTATATGAACTTTCCATCCTCTAATTAATATTAATTTAATGACTCTTTGCAATTAAAGAATCCTGTCAGTTCTTTTATTCACTCAAGCAAACTTTTATCAAGGGCCTGTTATGGACAGGAGCTATGCTATTATTCTAGTGAAAGCACAGTTATTCAAATATTACTTATCTAATTTTAAGATTAAACAGGTCTTTTATTCCTGCTCTTTGCCTCTCTGCTTGCTCTTTGAACATGTAATTGTTCATTGTTCTTTAGCATCTCTGCCAGTTGATGGACAGGAGAAGTAAAATGAAGCAAGAATCAGATCAAGTAATTCCGTTACGTGTCTGCAGATTTGGTAGGAAAGGACGCGGTAACTTTTTTTTGGTTCTCTCCTTATGAGTTTTCGATGAGTTTGGTCTCTGAGTCACTAAGTGCTTGAGCCGCGTTTGGATTTCTACTCTCCTTTTCCCCTATCATCTAATATTTTGACCAACTGAGACTTGCTTAAATTCAAGTTTCCCTTTTGGATTTAACAGGGCTGTCCTGTTTTAACCATGTTACCGTGAGTGAGGTATGGTGAGGCCAGGTGCACCTGGAGAGAGAGGACACTGGAGAGTGTAATTACGGTTTGTTATGCTCAGGGTTCCCTGGGAGAACGCAGCACAGGGAGCGAGGGGGAGATGGGGGGAAGAGTCTTTACTGTGGCTTCCACAGCAAGAAATAGGCGAGGCTGGGTCAGCAGGCTGGGGACTGGCTAGTGTGAATGATTTCAGTGGGCTCAGGAGCACGGGGGCCGCCTGTGGTGTCTGTACCTGCCTGGGGGGCAATCAGGGCAGGGGACTAATGGCCCAGAGTATGAGGGCCGGATACGGGAGGAGGTTGAAGATGTGGACTTACCCAGATGCTCAAGAAGGAGAACCAACCAGCCTCTAGTCAGGACCTCACAACTGGGTCAAGACAGAGGTTTAGAAAACTCGATTACACATACTTATTAAAATACTCTTACGTATCTCCTGACAGTATCTACTTCTTTGCTCACCTCCCGAGTCATAGCTCTCCCATCGTTGGCTTGGGGCACTGTGGCTGACTTCTGTCCCCCATTTACTGGGCCCACTGGGCCCATCGCTCCACGCTGCAGCCAGAGTGAGCTTTGGGCAAGTTAAGCCTGTTCTCTCTACCTCCACCCTAACCCCCATTTCCACTGGAAACATTTCGGGGCTTCCCATCGCGATTAGAACAGCAACCAAACTCCCACGTGGCCCTGCCTGGCTGGTTATGTCTTTCGACCTCTGCTGGTTCACCCCCTGCAGCCTCTGCCCATCTGCCTTGGCCTTCTCGCTGCACATTGGTGACACTTTTCACATGCTGTCCCCCGAATATTCACCGACTGCGTTTTACTAGATCTAATATTCTGTTGATTATAAGAAACATCATTTTTTTCCCAAGAGGAAAAGAGCTGGTGATTAAAAGAAGACTGGGTGTCTTATTAATAACTCTGGAGAGGGGCTTCCCTGGTGGCGCAGTGGTTGCGCGTCCGCCTGCCGATGCAGGGGAACCGGGTTCGCGCCCCGGTCTGGGAGGATCCCACGTGCCGCGGAGCGGCTGGGCCCGTG
>NC_041228.1:73850319-73898047 GCF_002837175.3 Physeter macrocephalus
AAAAAAAAAAAAAAAAAAAAAAAAAAAAAAAAAACTCTGGAGGATGCAAAATCAGGCCTCCTCAGCCTATATTTACATTAAAACTTCTTTCTCATGTTTGAAGGGATTGGGTAATGTTTGCTGCCCTTCGTCACGGAGATCAGCCAGCTCTTTGCACTTCCTCAGTAACAAAACTTACCCCAGCAGCAGCCATTTGCGAGCATCTTCCCGTCTTATGTTGCAAAATGCTTCTTGTTGTTGCTTTCACAGAAAACATGCGTTTGTAGTCATTCCTCGAGCTGGACATATTTGCTCCACTAATATCCAACCCAGAATTCTTCCTTTGTTTTCACATCTTTCTGTGTTCACAATAACCTTTCATTTTGATGGCTAACTGAAAACATTTTAAAACATCTTGACAACACCTGTCAAAACGACCATGTACATAAGTAACTCAATTGAAGGAAGAACGGTCTGAAGACCCAAGACCAAGTTCATGCACAAACGGGCAAAGACAATAACATCACTATAGGTTCTTTTCTGTTTTTTCACTGGAACTCATCCTCTCAAAACTATTGTTCCATAATTTCCTCCTTATACACCCCCTTTCCTTTCTAATAATTAAACTTATTTGCCGATTTTCATGCTACAGCCTCACAAGATCTAATTCATGCCAGACAGCTTATTTAGTTGTGTGGAAGTTGAGAGTTGTCTGCAAACAGGAAGCCTTGACTCTGAAATCTTCTGAGTGATTTATAAAATTGCTAAATAAGATTATTCTAATGAATGCTTCTCTATACCAAGAACTGTGGTTTTTTTTTTACCTGTTTCTCACTCAAACAAAGCATTTCTCATCATCTTACGTTGACTGATTTGAATCTGAAAAATTGACTTTCTACAGAATCTCTTCACTAGCTATTCAAAATCTAAATAAGTTATGAGAATAAATGATCCCTTTTCTATACTTAATAGACAGACATGATTTTCCTTTATTTAAAGAGACTATGTTGCCTTTTCCCCAGTAGGCTATGATTGTATCATCATCATCAACTGTGTCATTTCTATGGCATTTTATACTTTTCAAAGGATTTTAACATATATTATCTCATTATGTGCCTCATGTTCCTATTTTTCAGATTCCACTAGCCAGCCATGAGTATGCAATAAAGGTGTGCCGTTGAATAAATGAATGACTGAGCAAATGAATGATCATCATGTTACATCCACTATAATCCAGAGTCTCACTTGGTTTGTGTCAACTTCGGTAGGATCTGTCTGGGACTGGCTTATTTTCTAGGGCTTCATCATGCTTGGCAATGGGTTTTTTATCTGATGCAAAGCGAGCTGTGAAAGAGTCATGAGGAAAGCGTATATTGCTCCTAGGATTTTGTTTTAAAAGCAAGATTTAAATGGGTAGAACAGTAATGGCAGAAGAGTAGGGGTTGAAATACTGTCCTTCCGCTCATGTCAACTTTCAATTATATTTTTCATCTTGCTGTGGAAACAGATAACCACATTTGCTAATTATATACTAGGTTCTAGGTGACTGTAATAAATGCTTTCATACATTATTGCATTTGATCTGGTTACACGTTGTTTGTCTCTTGCTATCTCTGCCGTAGTATTGCTTGCAATATCTCCTGTTTGCTTACAGAAAGAGTTCCTTCATTGCTTCTCATAAAGGTGTAAATTCTCTCATGGGTGCTTATCAGTCTATTACAAAATGACTGGAACGTGTTGTTTACTCATTGGTTTGCATCTTGGTCGGGTGAATTGCCTCCCATCTGAATTGGCTATTGGTCCAGCATCCCTTTAGTGATGGGCTAAGGCTCAGTATTCCAGCCTCTAGGTCCTTCTCAGTCTCCAAAGTTGCTCTCATTTGTTGCTCTTGGTTCCCTGCTCTGCGAAACTCATCCAAGAAGCCTGAGAATTCTCGGTCTGGGCTGAGGTGGCACTCGCTATGAGCCGTGCGACTCATCAGCTGCTCCGTGGGTCTCTCTTTCTCTTTTGGTTCCCAGGAGGCTATTTCTGGAGACAGAAAAACAATGGTCCATTTACCTAATGGATCTTCACCCTAGTGGATATGAATGAGAACAGCAGTTGGAAGTTTTCTCTGAGTTTATTTTTTCCTTCGGATTGGCTGCTTTCACAGCAATAGCTGTGCAGACAGCTCTGTATTAATATCCTGCTTCTATCAAGCAGCAGAGTGAGTGGCTCTTGCTTTCACAATGCCAACTTGGCTGTCCTTGCTTTTAAGTTTCATCCTTTTTGCTGACTTGCAACCTAATGGAGAGAATCCCAAAGAATAAGCAGAATCCCCCAACTTTCAGTTAAAAAAGAGAAGGTTCCTTAATCTCAGGGTAAAGAAGCAACTTAGTGCATATTAGTTGCTTACATTTCTAAGGAAAAGATATGTGATCAGCTTTGCGGAGTGTTAAGTGCATTGAAAAATTTGACACTACTGTCACAACACTCCCGTGGTGTTGTCTGTGACATCAGGCCGACTCCTGGAGACTCAAACTACAATTTCTCAACTGATATCATCAGAACTACTGGTTTGAGTATTGAGTATATTCTGATATACTGTGCATTATAAAAAGTGTTAAAGATGAGGTATATCCTTGGAATGCTGACCTGCTAACATCATCGGTAGGTTTTTTCCTAGAAATTTCTTTTCAATTTGGGAGAAAAGAATAGCTTGAGAATAAGTTAGAAATAAAGGTGAAAATAAGTAAAGCCAATTCCATCTCCTGATACAGAGATTTTTAAGTATTTCCATGTGGATAAAGCCCTGAGGGTTGGGAGCCTGCACTTTAAAACAGTATCTATTTTGTCTTCCCAAATACCTAAAATTGGGGCTAGTCAATAAATATTAAATATTTTTAACTGAATCACTTACATTTGTCAAAGATCTGACGTTAGGTACCTCCGCTTGGAGTTTCTTCTGCTTCTCCTTGAATTTTTTGCTGCCAATTTAGGAGAGAACTTTTTCTTAACAGTAGAATTCAATTTTATTACCATGTAATTTGGTTTACCTAAAGCTATTTTTTGTATGGCTTTATTGTATGTGTTTATGTGCTATACTTCTATTCCTATCCTCATTTATTCCTGACGTTTGTACATTTAGCTTGCTAGGAAATAATCCCATGCCCGTCTGCTTCATTTTTCTATGTGTACAATTTAGAAAGCAGTTCACAAGATTTCACTTACGCTGTCTGCATCGGACACAATTTTACTTTCTATAGATGTAATTTTCAGAATGAATTTTTTATGTTCAATTGCCAAGAAAAGAGTTTCTCTTGACATATTTTTGATTTCATATGTATATACATGTATATATCTGTATACATGTGTACATATATATTATATCCTTGCACCTGTGTTTAATTTAGAAAATCTGCCAAAGAAATGGCAATTTTAAATAATCCTTACTTTGCTCTTAAAGATTTAGAGATTTATCTGATATAGGAGTCCTTACAATTTGATGCTACAGATTTAATTTACTACAACCAATTCTCATGACTCTTATGCTGAAGTAAATGTATTATGATGATATCCTAAGAGGTGACCAGAGCTTTCAGGGTGTGTTTATAGAGATGTCTGAGGTCTCTATTTGACTACCACTGTGTTTCCGGCTGTTAGCCAGTGAGGAGTTAGACCTTCAAACCATTTCTAGGTAAGCCCAGTAGAGCAGTACCTTTGTAAAAACCACTGTGAAGACTCTACCTTCTAAGTAACAGTGATAGAGTTCTTGCAAATTGCTTTCTCCAGAGGGACGGTAACACATTGCCACTGTCTGATGACACAATGATGATAGTCAAATTGCCTTCCATAAATTGGCCTGGATAGAAAAGTCTGGGTAGAAAAGTACTTCTCATTACATTCGAGAGAACTTGACCACAGCCAGTTAAAACATCTGGAAACGCTCTGAAGCATGTTCTGTGTTGGGGGTTTGAAAAGAGCGGAACGAGCGTGACAGTCGTCTTCAAGAGGAGAGGTTGCCGGAGTATGGGGGTTATAGCATCATGTCCCAAGGCATAAAATGCTCAGATTTTAATCACGGCAGATGAGAACAACCACACACTGAGACAACTGGTCTTACTTTCAACACTCCTCAGTTTCCACAGTCAACTCTTTGGCTGGAGTTACATACGTAAGATGGTCTCAGATGTTCTCCCAAAGCCATAAAGTGATTGAGTTTATTCGGTAAACCTCAGGAGAATAACTGTGAGCCAAAGGGAAGGAGAGAGTAAAGTGGTGGCAGATAGTAGGGCTATAGTTTGCCAGGTGGATTTTGGTTTTTCTTTGGCTCAGATCACACGGATGGGCAGCAGCAGTGCTACCATAGAGCTGGCTCTGAACGAAACTAATTCCAGGGGGAGAAAATGATTGTATTTTCTATTAAACAGTATGTGAAGTGAATTAACACCCTCGGTTCCCTTGAAATTTGGCTTGACTTAATTTTTAAAACACTTTACTCAGATTGGTAATTACACGTTCACCTCCTACTCTTTAAGCCTAATCAACACTTGCTTGCCCTGAAAAATGTGTTCTGGTTTTCCAGGGAATATCTCTTTCCAGTAGATTGATATTTTTATTCTTCTAAACAGTCTTTAAGACTTTTTTAAAAATAAAAATGTTCTTTGACATATCCCCAAATATAGTCTCTTCGTGTTTCATTACAGCAATGACTTTCAATTCTACCTCCTCTAGGGAAAATTTTGGCTCCTTAGTTTCTGTAATGTTTTTCTGGTTCTTGGTGTCTGCACTATTTCAATTCCAATTTCAGCTTCAGTTTTAACAACTTTATTGTCATGACAAAGTATGTGAGTTTTGCCAAAGTCAATCCCGCGAGTCTCTGTGTCTCACCTTTTAGTTTTCTCAGAGGTAATAGAGCTTCATTTTCTAAAGTTCCTATTCCCAATTGCTTTCTGATTCAGATTTGGTGATAGGCTGCCACACAGTGCAAAACTGTTTTATTTATTGCTTTTTCTCCCTTTGCCAAAGTAAGGCAGGAATTTTTTTGTGTTCAATTTGTGTGTGTGTGTGTGTGTGTGTGTGTGTGAAGTTATACCATTTCAATGATCAAATAACTAGCTTCCTTATATTTTTCTTTACATTGTTTTTGTCACTCAAAACATAAATTATTATTATTATTATTTATTTTTTGCGGTACGCCGGCCTCTCACTGATGTGGCCCGCGTACTGCAAAAGAAAAAAAAAAAGTCTTTATTTCCTTGCACACTTTTCATTAACTTGGTCATTTTATATTTCTAAGTGTCTCATGTTTCAGTTGGTAATCATGGCATTTGTATTTGATCTGCCCTGTATTTTCCACATTTAAAGCAATAAGAAAATCCGTACTTAATGAATAAGGAAATTTTGTGTTAGCTCAATCAACATTTTAAAGGATGGAGTGAGTGCATATTTTTTAATGCCTGGGGCTAGCTGACATTTTAACAGTTTAGAAGATCAGTGCACTAATAGAACTTAAGTGGTACTTATTGTGATTGTAATTAATTCCAATGTTTGAATTAAAATGTTAATCTTGCTAAGCAGGGCAAAAATTGTTTATCAACAAATTGTGAGGGATTTCCTTACCCTCTCTTTCATTTTGATCACAGGTAAAGGATTATTTTTCATCCCATTTCATTAAAAATGATACTCAATGGGAACACAAATTAAAGGTAAAGATATTTTGGAGATTTGTAGCTATTGATAAAGAAGTTTTCCTTTATCATGCTTTTCACCAAAGTACGCAATTAGATCTACTTTTGTATTCCGTCTTTGTCTCCAAAGCATCTTAAATAAGATTACATTGTGTGGTGGTATTCAAAGAGGTTAAATAACTTGGCTTAGTCCACAGCTAAGTGGAAGCCAGTATGGGGAAAGTTTTTTCCAAACCTAAGCCTGGATGACTCCAAAGAATTCTTTCCACTAGATGTATAATACTACTTTGGTGGTAAGAATAAAAACCATCCATACTCACACAGCTTGCCATCTATATTAACATGATCGTACTATTTGGCTGTCTCACTAACTTAACTTTATTATTCCATTGTTTTTGTCAACATGACTTTACTAGTCTAGAAAACTCTTGTCCAGGGAGATAAAATAATTTCATTGTTCACATCAGGACCTTGGTGGAAAACTCCATTCATTTTTATTTCATTGAAGTATAGTTGATTTACAATGTTGTATTCGTTTCAGGTGTATGACAAAGTGATTCAGTTATACATATATTTACATATGTATTCTATTCTTTTTCATATTCTTTTCCATTATAGATTATTGAAAGATATTGACTTTAGTTACCTGTGCTCTACAGTAGGTCCTTGTTGGTTACCTATTTTATATGTAGTTGTGTGTATCTGTTAATCCCAAACTCCTAATATATCCCCTACCCCCTTTCCTTTTTGGTAACCATAAGTTTGTTTTCTATGTCTGTGAATCTATTTCTGAAAACTTCATTTAAATGAACATCCCGTTGTTCAAGTATTGAATAAATAGCATCAAGTGACAGTTGACTCCCCAAGACTCTTCTGCTTGGGCACCAACGTGCCCTCCTTGCTTTGTCCAGCGATCCTAAGCTGTTATATTGTGATCTTTACCTAATTCCGGCCAAGCCCTCACACTGAAATATCGGTCTTAAACTAGATTCCCAAACCTCATACATGTCCTGACTTTCCTGTCCCCTCCAACATGCTGGTGACACTTTGCCCGGGTAGTGTTCTGCTGTATTATGGTGAGCAAACATCTCTACTTGCCTTATCCTCAGGTCAGCTTGATGATATTGTCAAGGATTCAGCATTTGAAGGTGGTTAATACATTTCTTTGATTTCTATGCTATAAGTGCTAAATGGATATCTGTCTTAAACTAGATTTAAGACATTTAAATGGATATCTGTTGATTAATTCTGAAAGAGACAATGAACGGTCTCCTTGGTTCCATTCCTAAGTCTTCTTATTCGTTGTGATCTGAGTAAAGTTCCTTCTCTTCAGTTTTCTTCTCTGGGAGATATGTTGTGAGTTACAGGGTTGTGGTGGGACTTAAATGAGGTATCTTTGAAACTGTGCGGTATAGTGCTATGTAAAGCAGAGTCATCTTGTCGGTGGTATTTTACTTATTCTATCGAGTGATGCTAATCATTCAGTGTCAAACAGATTTCTGATTGGAGTTTGGAGGTGCCGATGTATGTATTTTGTATTCCTACCCTCTGTTAGGGACTGTGGAGGATAAAAAGAGGGATAAACCATTGCCTCTGACCTGAAGGGATTTACAGTTCCTTTTATTTTTCCTCCCTTTTTTTGATTTGCTGGAATATTATATTTCCTGAATATTTGAGCTGCTTTCTAATATTTCATGGTAATTTAACCCCAAATAAGAATTCAAATTTTTTTTTTTTTTTTTTTTTTTTGGCGGTATGCGGGCCCCCCTCTCTGCGGCCTCTCCCGTTGCGGAGCACAGGCTCCGGACGCGCAGGCTCAGCGGCCATGGCTCACGGGCCCAGCCGCTCCGCGCATGCGGGATCCTCCCGGACCGGGGCACGAACCCGTGTCCCCTGCATCGGCAGGCGGACGCGCAACCACTGTGCCACCAGGGAAGCCCAAGAATTCAAATTTTAATGACTCTTTGCTCCATGGTTTAAATTTCCTTTTTGATGTTCTCATCTCCCTTTGCCATTTTTTACCTCTTTTTGTGTGTGAGTGTGTGTGTGTGTGTGTGTGTGTGTGTGTGTGTCTCACTGAGTACCTCTTCACTGTTTCTTTTTGATTGTAAGCCCATGGTGTGGGAACTGTGTAAGACTTTCTTTTGTACTGTTCCTAGCAAATGTGTCACATCTGGAGGTTAATGAAAGACAATGAATGAATACTGGTGAATAATGTTGGGTTCACCGATGACTGTGGCTAAACTTAATATTGTTTTCTAGATCCTCTCTTCAGAGGAGACAGACAGACACAGTCTGTCTCCTCTGAAGACAAGAATTTCTGTGGTTAAGACGGAAATGGAATGCATTCCTCGGGTATTGATTAACAGATGGAATTTTCCTTGCTTTGTTCTGTAGCTATTATTTGGAAAGTTACTGTATTCTGAAGAGTAGTCATTTGTAGCACAGCAAGTGCAATTTTTCAGTTGGTGAGTTTCACCACCTTCTATAAATCTGTAGCTATTGTTGGAGTCCGATTTTTCTCATATATACTAGGGTAAGGTGAACCATGTCATTGAATAGAATGCTTTATCAGAAGCTGGGCATGCTCAGAGACTTTTTTTTTTTTAATCTGAAAAAAAAAGTTCTCAAAGCTTCTGTTTAGAAACAGTAATTTTCTTCTAAGCCGATCTGAAATTCCTTAATTTAGTTACTGTGAAGCACAGAGAGAGGTGTGTGTGTGTGTGTGTGTGTGTGTGTGTGTGTGTGTAAGTATATGTGAATGCAGTTTACTTTGTGACTTTTTTTCTGGTGAAAGATAAATACAACTTGGCATGTCTCCTCAATTTTCCTGGATCAAATATTGTCCACTTAAGTCATGAAGGAAGATGATGCTAAGGCAGTGCCAATCTCTAGAAGCCTGTGATGTTCCAAAGATGTCATGATTATCAACCTCAACAGTGGTGACTATCAGCCTCTTGCAGGTACACCAGAGGAATGAATACATGACCCAAAGATACTGGCATCTTGCAAGGTGAGGCATCAGGGGGCCTGCTGCGTCTGTTTCAGTGTATACGGAGAAGCACAGAGCATGAGGGAATACACGGATGTAAACGTCCCAGTGGAATAGTTACATAAAAGCTCGTTTCAGTAAGAAGTTTAGACTCAGTCATATGTATTGATACTACATTCTAGTTAACTTGTGGTAAGGGTTGCCAAAAATGGACTAAAAGAGCTCAAAGTAAAATTGACATATTTAAATACCAGCTGTTGAGGACCTTCAAGGGAGCTCAGTTTATGGGTGGCTTTGGGCTGCACCCTAGCCTCCGACGAAAGCTTTTCCTGGTACTTTAGTGTAATTTTGTGTATTGTAGGAAATGTGCAGGGAAGGTTCAACAAGAGAGAGTACATAGTGCATGATGGGACTTGGAAAGGTAGACCTGTGTGGGTGACGTGAATTGTTTTGTCACCCAGCCAGCTTCCCTGACCCTCCTCTTTCTCCTGAGCTCTGAGGCAACAGCACTACCCCTTCCTGTAGGAAATACTCCTTTACACACCCCAGTCGTGGAGTCTGAATGGTGAGGCCATTTCATCATTGACTCTAATATGGCCACAGATGATGGAAGTCCAGGAGTGGGCTTCCAAACCAGACCAATCAGGATCCTCCCCTGGAAGTTTTGCAAACATAAACAGGGGAAAGACAGAGTACCCAGGTGGTGACAAGGCTGTGAGATGTCAGGGACTAGAAGGAGCTGGGGGCTATATTTTCAACATATGGAAGAAGCAGGCCAGAGAGAACAACGTATCCAGGTGGAGAGAAGCACAGACAGGAGATGGAGAGCCTTGGAGGGTACACATTTCTCTTTCTGATGTTCCTAAGCCCTCCCTATTCGTTGATCTTTCCATTGCTACATGTCTGCCAATAAATTCCTCTTTTGCTCAAGCTGGTTTGATTGGGTTTCTGCCACTTTCAAGCAAAAGAGTCTTGACTTATTAATCCTGAAAAATATAAACCAGGGAGAAGTGCCATTTAGGGGCCAGAAAAAAGCAAGTTGGTTCTGTTAAACCAAATAACCTTGCTTTACTAAAACAGTCTGGTCCACCTGTTTGGGTGGAGCGCTTCTCTGTGAAAATTAACTACACAGTAAGAGTGTGATAAAAACCTGATTAGCGTCTGCATGAATCTGTTGTGTAGGATCTAGAAAACAATATTAAATTTAGAAACCTGACACCTATGTGAGATTAATATTTTATTGATTTCAGCTTTCTCTCTCCCCCATCCTGCCAATGGAATTATTCGGTTGGTATGAAACTCAAAGAAGAGTAATGTGCCAGGAAAACACAAGAATTCTAATGCAACCAGTATGTCACTCAAACAGGCATTCATTTCATACTGTAGTGGAGTTCATACTACACAAGGTAGATGAGAAGCAAGCAGTTTCTTTTCCACGGGAGCAATCCTAGATTGTAAGTTGTTATTTACTAATCAGAGAAGGGCATATTTATAGTTTAAATTATTTTTAATTTATAAGATAGCAACCCTAAACATTTTTCAGCCACTTGCCAATAAGCACAGGATCTAAGTGCGGGAGCCGCATGCATCCATCTTGTCACATGATGTGTATCCCCCGGGGCCCACCTACTCCTTAGGATGTGGATACTCCTCCCAATGTCCATCTCCAACATTTGTCTTCACCCCACCCCACCTTGACTTTGGGTTGTATATACCTCCCAGGTAGCTGTGCCAGAGAGGAATGAGTCCTAGACTAGAAATCTGGAGATAACAAGAGGCTCTTCCATTTACAGATTCTGGAACCTTTTGGTTAATTCAAAAATATTTATTGAGTGACTGTTATCTGCAAGGCACTCTTTTGGGAGCTTGGCAGTGAACAAAAACCCCCCAATTCTCTAGTTGCCTAAAGCTTATTGTCTAATGATAGAGACAGACAATAATGGGTAGAATATATATCAATATAATGTAAGAGATTGACAAGAACTAAGGAAGAAAATATAGTGGAGAAAAGGATTAGGAATTTCTAAATTTATAGCACATACATAGGGTGCTACAAATTTAGAAATATGGTAGGGAAGATAGATGTCACTGAAGTTATAGCTGGGCAAATACCAGAAAGAAGAAAGGAAGGGCCAAGCCATGTACATATCTGGGGTAAGAGCTTTCTAAGGGGAGGGAACCATGTGTGCCAGGGTTCTAAGGTGGAATCACTCAAGGCGTGTGGGACAAACAGGAAGGACATCATTGTAGCTGGAGGGGGGTGAAGTGGAGGAAAGATCCTGGGGGTGCTTCTAGGTCCCTGTAAGGAGTCTGGCATTCACTTTGAATGAGATGGAAGGCTGTAGGAGGGTTTTGCAACAATTTCCTTGAAAATGCCTAGATCAGTTCTGGCACATGGCAGGTATTCAAGAAATGTTTGCTGGTTGACCCAAGATTTGGTTTGATCTTATCTGCTTGCACTTTCAGCTTGCACTTTCAGCAGGAGCATGTAGGGTTGGGGCCGTGGTCACATTGTGTCGTGGCCTTTACACAGTGTAAGAGATGACTCTGGACTTCTCAGGGATGCCGGCAGCATCTTGTTGCTCCTCTATCACTGTCATTCCTTTAAGAGGCTGGAGGGGTGGTCAAAACAGGCTTAGCATCTGTAATGCAGCAGACTGATACTCTTGCCAATAACCTGTTAGTGTTGGTGCGTGTCTTAGGAACAAATTTGATAGTCATCATATTTCCTCTCTATCAACATGGATAGGAGTTCATTAAATATATTTACTTAGTAGCTTTAGAACCATTAGGAAAGTTAGTTACACAGTGTTTCAGAGAGCATAAAAACAGAAAAACAAAGTGAGTTGATCAGAGAGGAAGAGTCACACCTGCTGGGTTTCCCACATGACCTTGATCCCGAGATATGGTTGTAATGGGAGGAAAGCTGGCCTCTGATGTTGAAAGTGAGGTTTCCACTCCTGTGTTCACAGAGGTTCCCAGTTAGCTCGACTCGTCTCCGAGAAAATCAGAAGATTAAGGTTAGAGATGTGTGCAAATGAGCACTTGCTAGTCAAAACCATAATTTAATAAACTCCCTTGATGCAGTGAGCAAACAAGAAAACCAGCTGCAAAATAAAATGTGATTTTCTTATTTTACCTTTTATTTGTTTTAGGAAGGTGTTTAACCAATACTTGCTAGTTCTGAGTCTTGCTGATTTGGTTCCTGTTTAAGCTTCTAAACAGGAACCAAATTTAGTCTTTTACTTAGCAAGGTGTCCATCAATACTATATTTCTTTCTCTCTCTTTTTTTTTTCTCTCTTTTTTTTTTAACATCTTTATTGGAGTATAATTGCTTTACCATGGTGTGTTAGTTTCTGCTGTATAACAAAGTGAATCAGCTATACATATACATATATCCCCATATCTCCTCCCTCTTGTGTCTCCCTCCCTATCCCATCCCTCTAGGTGGACACAAAGCACCGATCTCCCTGTGCTCTGCGGCTGCTTCCCACTAGCTATCTATTTTACATTTGGTAGTGTATATATGTCCATGCCACTCTCTCACTTCGTCCCAGCTTACCCTTCCCCCTCCCAGTGTCCTCAAGTCCATTCTCTACGTGTGTGTCTTTATTCCTGTCCTGCCCTTAGGTTCATCAGAGCCTTTTTCTTTTTTTTTTTTTTAGATTACACTTATTTTTATCTCACCATCTTCGTCACCTGAAAAACAATAAGACCTATTGACTTTTTGGTCATGACCGTGTTGCAAAATTTTTCAGTGTAGAGTATACTTAAAATGAAAAGTCTACAATTCAGTTTAAGAGGATGAATTTCACAGCTATAAACAATCATTTTATGATTAAGACTTATGGTCATGGTGGCAATTATATTCATCAAATGTGTTTGCAACAAATGGGAGTAAACATCCCTGAAATCACAGACAGTTTACTTTTTTCAAAATAGACACATTTATGAGTAATGTCTCAAACATCATGTAGAGTATCTAATGCATCTATAATTTTTACATTTTCAAAGTAACTGTGAGAATGAGATTTGTTGAAATAGATAGATAAAGAAGAAAATTGAAGTAAATAAGATTAAGGAGCAGGGCAGATATGAGATTTATATTTTTCTAGACCAAATAATTATGATCTGACTCAGTTTAAATTGGACTCCATGAAAACTGGTCCTATAAAAGTTTCCTAGGCAAGGCTAATTTGTGTTCAATGAATTTTAGATATTTTCCAATTTTTTTACCTTCTTAAAAGCCTGACTAATCGGAAGGAAATGTAATTCGGCATAGGGTAAGAACGTTTCTTTGGATGAGTTGAAGTTGGCAGGGATGTATTTATCTAGTGAAATATGTTGTTAGGTGCCAGCACCCCTCCCAGCCTCTGATAAAAGCACTCACCCTCTCGTTAGGAAAGTGACCTCCCCAAATTCTTTACAATGAGATTTAGTGGATGCTGCCATCTTTTTACAGAACCTCTTCTTCTCAGCCACAGTGACTGGGTGAAGAGTAGGCAGGTTTGGACAAGTGTGGTACCTAATCCCACAGCTATAGGCGTTGGTTTGGGAATAGGCATATATGACCCAAACTGACCCAAATCAGTCTTCCCCGATTTTTCAAAAAAATTAGAGCTAATAAAAGAATAGTAATCCTTCTTGGAGGCCGGGAGTTGTAGGAAGCCATGTGGAAGAGCAATGTAGGAAGTCCTGTGTGGAAGAAGTAGGCCTCCATAGGAGATAACAAATTGCCAGGAGAGACAAAAAGCAGAGTGAGAGTTCTGAACTTGAAGTAGCTCTCCTAGACACCCAACTTTGGAGTTGGAGCTGGCACTATTTTTTTGGCTGAGATTCGGCAAGACCAAGGCCTAGGATCTGGATAGTTGAGAAAAGATTGCATTGTATCTCTGATTGCACAGAGGCTGGACAGTATTTTTCATACTCATTTAGAAATCTTGGAAAACCCAAAGATAAGTTTATCTCTCGGGTTGAGTTCAGTACTTAAATTGCTTATTTGTGTTTATTAGTGATGCTTTAAAATACCTTTTTTATGTTTTTTTTGTTGTTGTTGTTGTTTTTTGCGGTAGGCGGGCCTCTCACTGCTGTGGCCTCTCCCGTTGCGGAGCACAGGCTCCGGACGCGCAGGCTCAGCGGCCATGGCTCACGGGCCCAGCCGCTCCGCGGCATGTGGGATCCTCCCGGACCGGGGCACGAACCTGTGTCCCCGGCATCGGCAGGCGGACTCTCAACCACTGCGCCACCAGGGAAGCCCACCTTATTTATGTTTGTCTTTCATTCATATGCAACTAATATGCTGCATATGTAATGGGTGTTTCAGGCAGAAGCTGAAATTACCAACAGGCTATATGGAAGGCAACTGAAAATATGACCTTTAAATTTTTCAGTGTATATTTTTATATTGCTAGTACTCATTCTATATAGTTTTACCTTTATAAAGAGAATTCCTGCTATGATAACCAACAAGGATTTAGTCTTGTATCTGGGCACTTTTATTGTGCTACATATATCTGTTGTCATGTAGAAACATAAAATATATATTATAGCACACACACACACGCAAACACACACACCTGCGATGAAACCCATAATGATGCAATTTGCCATTCCTGAAACTAAGTAATCATCCACTTATCACAGGCTCTTTGCAAAATATTCTAATGATAAATGCAAGCTCACTGGTAAATTTTTAAAAGTCAGTTTAGATGACTTTTGTTGCAAAAAGTCCATCTTGCACTGGTTTTTATGCTGGCCATTTATGAAAACAGTTTCTATCTGTGGCTTGCCAGGAGTCTGTTGAAGCATCCCACAATCATCAATGTTCATATGTAGATAGACATATTGCCATGTTTGACATCAGTAGATGTAGCATTTTCATACCATACAGAAAGTAATGGTGCCTGACATTTCTAGGTTGAAAACCCTGCTTTGTTTCTTGCACTAATGGAAATAGATTTTGTGACCTTCTTGTTTACTTCCAGATTGTATGTAAATGTTTCCATACAAATAGGGAGGTTTCTTTTGATTATCTCATGGAAGTTGGGAAGTAAAGGTGAAGGGAGAAAATTGCCAGACAAAGTAAAGATGATTTTAAAAATAGTTTAAATGCTATGTATCAGAGATAGAATTGAGATACCAGTAGTACTATTTTTTTCTTTTTTTGTAGATGGTGAATTGATACGACATTTCCATAAGAAATTAAAGGGTAGAATACTTCTGAATAGAGATATTCAAACAGCTGAAATATACCTATTCCCTGGTATCATTTCCTATTTAGGTGTTATTTTGTTCTCGAGGACAGAATAAAAATCCCATTACTGCAATTCTGAAGAAAAGAGCCCTGACAAGGTCAGATGGGGCAGCATTAGCATCCAGGAATTTCACAAAGTCCACTTGAATCAACCGTATTTTGACCAGCTTCCATTTTCTAGTGAAGCACTGGAGTGTTTACCAGGGTGACATAATTTTTGTTACCTGAATGTTTGGACATGGTAGGGAATCAGTTGCTACAGAAAGACTTAGCAGTTGAACAACTGTGGCCTGAGGTAGATGGTGTTTATATCTTGGAAGAGAAAACTGCATTTTTTATTCTTAGGTAAAATGTGGATAATACTAATACTCTAAAATTGTGAGGCTGACTGGCTGTGTTCTAGTCACTTAGTACGGTGGTCGGTGCTCTAAGGCAGTGGAAGCAAGTGGGTGATGAAACAAATGAAACTTTTCAAAAATAACTTTTATAGAAGTGTTCCTTATCATAGACCTTAGTTTGTATTTTTTAAGAAAGAATTCCATGTTTATGGTCAAGTTATTTTAATTACAATGCAAATATTTTAGTTTTTACTCAAAGGAATACAGGTTTGTGTAGAAAATTTAGAATACCCAGAAAAGTAAATATAAGAAAATAATTTCTACACATTATCTCCTCATCAAGAAAAAAATGACTGTTAGAATATGGACAATATTTCCTTTCAGTCATTTTTCTATGCAGAGGCACATTAAAAAAATCAGTCTTTTCATGGTATAAATTATGGCGTTCCTTCCTTTTTTTGTATTTTAAATGGAAAGTTATGAAATAAGCATTTCTCCTAATTAACTGTTATCTAAAAACATTTATAATGGTTACATGGTATTATATCCTATGAATGTGTAAAACTTTAATTTTGTTGTTTCGGGACACTTACATAATTTATAATTATTTGATGTATGAAATGGGGCTCCAGTTTACATTTTAGTAGCAGTTTGGCAAATATCTAATAGAGTTTGAGCTGTGCATATATATGGTATAGCCTTGCAATGTAATTTTACTTATATACTTGAGAGAACTGTTGCCTATGTGTTCTAGAAGGGGAAATGTACATTGCTGCATTGATTATAATAGCTAATTGTTCTGTCAATAGGGTGTTATATAATACATTGGCGTCTGTTTATGCCATGGACCAGTGCATAGATTTGCACATCGGGTACAGCACACGGTAGCACAGTACAGTGGGTATAAGTTGCACAAACCAGGTCTGTAGTGAGTCAATGTGCACGAATTCCCCAAACTTCAGGTTAGGATTAAAAACAAGTGACAAAAGGATTCATTTTATATCATTTATGAAAAAATTTTAAACACAAGTTTATTACATATTGTTTACGGATAACCCTGCAGCACATTTACCCACCTAATAGACTTCTTTTTTTTTTTTTTTTTAACATCCTTATTGGAGTATAATTGCTTTACCATGGTAGACTTCTTGACTGATGCTAGGGATGACATATCCAATGTTTTATTTTAAGCCAATCCTCCCATTAGTATAAAAGATCCTAGCCCTTTTCCCTACTCAGGGACTTTGCTCCAGTAATTCTCCCCTCTCTCTTCTGTATCATCAATTTTTCCCTCTTTTCTGGACCACTTCCATCATTAAAAAAAAATCTGTTTATCCTACTCCTCCCACTGCTAGCTAACATTTCATTTTCCTGCTCCCCCTTGCAGCAAAATCCACAGAAATCTCCAATGCTCTTCTCTCACCCTCTCTTATTAGGTTTTCACACTCCTCACTTCACTTAAACAGCTCTTTTCAAGGCTATCAGTGACCCCCCCAGTTGCTAGATCCAGTGGTTGGTTTTATCAGATTCATGGGATCATTCCTTCTCCTTGATACACGTTCTTCACTTGGTTTCCAGGACACCACACTCTCTTGTCTTTCCTACTACTAATCTGGTGCCTTTCTGTGTGCAAGTTCCTCTTCTTTCTCTCTCTCTGTCTGCAAGTTTCTCCTCCACTTTGCGGCTCTCGATGCTGAAGTGCCTCAGCTTTCAATCCCAGGTTCTCTTCCTTGCTATGTCTGCCTTGCTCTTTTGCTGTCTTCCAGATCCGTGGCTTTAAAGACCATCTCTATGCTGCTGATGACAGCATCTCAAATGGATGTTTGAGATGGATCTCAAACATCTCAAATGGATGTTTCTAGCTCATATATCTCAAGACTTGTATGTCTCCCTACCTACTAGACCTTTCAGATGTCTAAGAGATGTCACAAACTTACCACGTCCAAAATGTTCCTTATCTTCTCCCCAAGATGTCTTCTGCCCATAGTCATTTCCATCCCAGTTAATGACAAGTCCATCCTTTGAGCTGTTTGTTTACAACCCATATTCAGTTTTTGCAGAAAATCTTATTGGTTCTACCTTTAAAATACATCCAGTGCCTGACTTTTGCTGCTACCATCCTGTTCCAATCCACTGCCTTCTCTCCTTTGTTGGTTACTCCAGCCTTCCTTCCACCTGGCATTTCTGTTTCCACCCTGCCTCTCCACAGTTAGTACTGAAGTCAGATTGATCCTTTTAAAGTATAGGCCAGATCACATCACTCCGCAGCTCAGAACCTTCTAATGGCTCCTCATTTCTCTGAGAGTAAAAGACAAGTGTCTTACAAAGGCCTGAAGAGCCCACCCCCACCCCCAGTCTGTCTCCCCCTTGCATTTGGCCTTTATCTCTTACTACTGGCCCCCTTGCTCCCTATACTGAAGCTAGGCTGAGGCTTTTGTTTCTTGAACACACTAGATATGTCCTTGCCTTAGGGCCTTTGCTCTGGCTATTCCTTCTGTGTGCAACCCTCTTCCCCTGTATTTCCACATGGCCCACCTCCTTGAAGTCTTTGCTCAAGTGGCATCCTCCCAATTAGTCCCACTCTAAACACACTATTCTCTATAACCACCTCTGCTGTCCTCCAAATCCCTCCCCTCCTGCTGTATTTTGTTCATTACCTTCCAAAATACTATTTATTTAGGTGGATTGTTTACTTTCTGTCTCCCCCTACCTAGAAAATAAGCTTCATTATATCAGGAATTGCTGTCTCTTTGTTCACTGATGTATCTCAGACACCCAGAACAAGCCACAGTTCCAACAGTAGACTCTCAATACTGTTGGGAACAGAACAACATCTTTAAGGTGCTGAAAGAAAGAAAAAAAAAAATCTGTCAACTAGAATTCTGTATTTCTCAAAAATATCCTTCAAAAATTTTTCTATTTCAATAAAACTAAACCTGAGAGAATTCATTGCAAAGAAGATTGCACAAGAAGTATTAATGAAAGTTTTTCAGATTGAAGGAAAATGGTATGAAGTGGAAACATATTTTTATAAAGGAATAAAAACACCAGAAATAGTATATGTGTAAGAAAATATAAAAGACTTTTTTTTTTCCATTTTCATCTCTTTAAAATGTCCTTAATTGTTTGAAGCAAAAATAATAATACACTGTGAGGTTAATTACAATAGGACAAAAGATGGAAGGGGAGAGATGGAAGTATACATTATACACAAAGTGGTATAACATTTGAAGGCAGTCTGTGATAAGTTAAATATGCATATTGTAAACCCTAGTGCAACCAGTAAAACAAATAAACAAAGACATTTGACTATTAAATCAAGACGGGGATAAAATAGAACATGAAAAAAAAAGTACTCAGTCAAAATATCAAGAGGGAAATGGGAATAAGGGAACAAAGAGTAGAGGGGGCAAATAGAAGAAAAGCAAAGAAGATGATAGATTTAAACCCAAATATCTTGGTAATTATATTAAATGTAAATGGTCTAAATACTCCAATTTAAAGATGGAAATTGTTAAATGGGATTAAAAAAGCAAAACCCAACTCTATGCTCTCTAAATATATCAGCATTCATCTCCTAAGAATCAAGGATATTCTTAGGGCTTCCCTGGTGGTGCAGTGGTTAAGAATCCGCCTGCCAGTGCAGGGGACACAGGTTCAAACCCTGGTCTGGGAAGCTACCACATGCTGTGGAGCAACTAAGCACGTGTGCCACAACTACTGAGCCTGCGCTCTAGAGCTTGTGAGCCACAACTACTGAGCCTGCGTGCCACAACTACTGAAGCCCGCACGCCTAGAGCTCATGCTCCGCAACAGGAGAAGCCACCACAATGATAAGCCCGCACACTGCAAGGAAGAGTAACCCCCGCTCACCGCAACTAGAGAAAGCCCGAGTGCAGCAAAGAAGACCCAACACAGCCAAAAATAAAAATAAATAAAATAAATTTATATATATAAAAAGGGTATTCTGCTACCCACCCATAATACAATTAGCATACCCAAAGATTCTTTTTCTTTGATAATACTGACATTATTTTAAAGTTTCCAAAGCACTTGTCTTGTAAAATTCCCCATATTTTAAAATTTGTCTGATTGTTTCCTCCTGATTAAATACAGGTTAAACATTTTGGCAAGGATACTATATAAGTGTAATCTTGATTGCATCACATCAAGAGGCATATTATCAGAAGAGTGACCCTATAATTTACCATTTAAACTGGGACACTTTTGAGAGGAAAAAGTGGTATCATTAATAAGTACTGTAAGACATCAGGTGAAAACTGGGTATGTTGCAGGGAAACTGGGAAATCTAATTATTGGTCACCTAATTACTGGTGATACTAAGTTTGATCAATTGCTTAAAGTGACATCTGTCAGAGCTCTTCAATGTAAAAGTATTTTTTCTAATGATTCAAATGTGGGATAATACATTGAGAACATGTAAATATCATGTTCCTCAATCTATGTCACATAATGGTTTTAACATCCACTAAATTAGCCTTAGCCTTACCTAAATAAATTATTACAGTTAATTTGGAAAATGGCAGTTTTCATATTCTATTCTTTCTTCTGAGTTTATTAGTTGCCATTCTTATGTAAAGAAGATCTTTCCTTAACCTCTTCCTTGCCCTTTTAATATCCTTATGGACTCATCCATTAGGAATATTATTCTTTATTATGCTCAAATCACTAGAAAAATTAGCCAATGGGAGCCCTTGAAAGCTGGCTTTGTTGTTCTGATCTTATTTGTTTTTGAATACTTCCTTGTTTTATGTTACAAGATGTTCCAGTTTAAATTTGCAAATTCCCTTTCCTATTGGCTTATCTATTTACATACCTGAACCATGCTGTTTTAATTATTGATCTTTATAGTTTTAGTGTCTAGTGGGAGTAATCCCTGCTATTCTTACTGTTGAGGATTTTCCTAGGCACTTTTGGACGTTTTTCTACACGTGCTTTAGAACTAATTCATGTACCTCCAGGGAAAAAAAAAAAGTTGATAATTTTCTTAGGATTGCACTGATTTAGTATAATAACTTGTGGGGGAACTGGCGTATATTTATGATGCTAAATTGCCCTATCCAAGAAGAGGTAATGTCTTTCTTTTTGTTCTGGGGTCTCTCTCTCTCTCTCCCTCTCTCTCTCAGCTTCAGGACAGTTTTGAAGTTTTCTCCTTAAATTTTATATCTAAGTGTCTTTTATTTTTGTTACTTTAAGTGGGTTTTCCTCTTTCAATATATCTTCTAACTGGTATCAATTTGTGTTTGTGAAGGCTATTTACCTTGGTGTGCTAATTTTATATCCTGAGAGATTATTTAATTTCTGGGGTCTCTCTCTCTCTCTCCCTCTCTCTCTCAGCTTCAGGACAGTTTTGAAGTTTTCTCCTTAAATTTTATATCTAAGTGTCTTTTATTTTTGTTACTTTAAGTGGGTTTTCCTCTTTCAATATATCTTCTAACTGGTATCAATTTGTGTTTGTGAAGGCTATTTACCTTGGTGTGCTAATTTTATATCCTGAGAGATTATTTAATTTCCTTAATGTTTGTGTTAGTTTTATCTTTGGTTCTCTAGGTTTGGAAAGTTCACTATCATGTCTTCTACAAAATAATGATAATTTTACTTGTTTCCCACCCAGTTTTTATGCTTTTAATTGTTTTCATTTTTCAAATGACCATGGCTCAGGACTACAGCACAGCTGTAAATAGTAGTGGTGGTAGAGGGCATATTAGCCTTACTTCTGACTTGGAAGATACCTAGTGTGTTCTCATTATGCAAAAGTATATATAATAGGTTTTTAAAATAAGTATTAAATTTTGTTGAAGATCTTTTATCATTTATGGAGATAATTGTTTGATGTTTTTACTTGAATTTATAATATGATGATTATGTTAATATGGTTCCTTATATTCTGGAATAAATTTTACCTGGTTATGATGTACTATACTTTTTTAAATGTGTTCTTGGATTGTTTGCTAATGTTTTGTTTGGTAATTTTTCACGGATACTTATAAGTCAGATTGTTCTCTAGGTTTGTGTGTGTCTACTATCTTTATCAGATTTAGACATATATGTTACATTTGTTTCATAGACAGGGTTTAGAAAATTTCCTTCATTTTCTATACCTTGGACAATTTAAGAAGCATTGAAGTCATCTGGTCTTTGAACGATCTGTAGAATTCCATTTAACCCGGCACTTTTTGTAGGGGACAAGGAGAGGCCTTTGATGACATTATTTTTTTCTGGGAAAAATATTCCTTATCATGCTTTGCCTCTATTGATGTAATTTTTTGGAATTTCTTTTAATGAGAAAAAAAGGACCTTTCATTCTACTAGCAGAGACTGAAGGTTTGGATGAGCTTATATATTGAAAACCTTTCATACTGGAAATTAATGATTAAATCAATGACGAATTATAATTGACTGCCATCCAAAGCTTTCTAATTTGATTGACAGAAGCACTCTTGGGGCAAAGCAGTTAGACAGTGAATAAGAAGTCAAACACTGGACAGCAGAATTTGATATTTTCGAGGCAAGTGAGGGAGAAGGAAAATCACCAGTGAGTAAAAGAGTGAAAAAAGGTGAAACTGAAGAAGAGAAAGGGACTAACAGAGAAAGTCACCATTTTTTTAAATGGACCCAAATCCAAATAACCCCGAGGACAAACAGAAGCTAAAGAAGGAGTTCTTGCCCCTCAGGAAATGCAAGCAGCTTGGCCCAACATGACTTCTGGAGATGTGTATAATCTTAGCTTGAATTTAATCTCAAAACTATAAAATTACCTATAAAATCTTTGCATGTTATTTCTCACTGAATTGTTTCTGGATAATTTTATATGTTCTTCATTGCCATCAAAAAGCACTTTAATTATCTAGTTTCATACACACACACAGACACATACATATATGACGCATGGAAACGTAGGCAACTTGAGTAATAATTGGGGAATTGAATAAGTGTTAACAAAAACTAGTTAATCTTTGTTATGCCATGTTAGTTTATGTTCTAAGCACTTTGCATGCACCAACTCATTTAATCCTCACACTATGTTAGATAGATGCTATTATATAATACTAGTATAATAATAATAATAGTAATAGTTATTATTATTTTACAGATAAGGAAATCCTTGAGGCATAAGAGGGATTCCGAGACCCACCTAGAGTTACACAGAAAGAGGTGGAACAAATCTGGGGGTCAGCTTTAGAACTGCTCTGCGAAGTGCTAGAGTTAATATCACGCATTTTGTGACTTCAAGGAACTTGAACGCTGCTGTGAAGACGGTCGTGTCTACACGTAACAGGCGCCACAAAGCGCTGGAATTGAGCCGTGGGTAGGAGGATGGCTCTGTGCTCAGAATCTGCTGTCACCAGCCAAGCAAACATGGGCCAAGTTCTCAGCCCTGCAAAACTTCAGTGATCCATTTGAAAAATGGGAGAGTGATGAAAGTCTCTTCATAGATTTATGAAGACGATCAAGTAAGATAAACCATCTCAAGCATTGAGCAGCAGGTCTGTCACCTTGGGACCTCTTCATAAACATCAGCTACTGTTTTTGTTCCAGAGCTTAGTGAGATGTACAATCTGTCCCCTGGAAACACACATTTAGGCATCAGCCAAAGAAGCCAAAACACTCGACAGGGGCTAACTTGGGGCCATGACTTAGGAAAACGCACAGTGTGATGGGCACTCTCAGGAGAGAGATCGTGTCTGGTCCTGGGACTAAGCCGTCTTCATGGTGAAAGCGGTATTTGGAACCTGAAAGTAGCATGAGCCACAGTACAGAGGCTGTGCTTTATTCTCACCCTGTCCCCCTGAAAAAGAAAGAGGCAAAGATGCACTTACTTGAGAAAACTCAAGGCTCAGAGAGGTGAGCCTAAGGCTCCAGAGCCCAGCTCCTGGGGCCTGTGTCCTGGTAAGTCTCCCCTGAACCCCCCACTCGGGAGCGCCCTCCTCCGTGCACGTGTGTTTGCACAGCTCTAAAAAGCTGCCGACGAAGCCTCATCATTCTCCACGTGTGTGTCTCTGAGTTCCGTGAGGGCCCACACGCCCATTGGGCTCATGGTGCTCTGGGAGCTTCTTTTGAAGGAATGAATTGAATTTTGCTTTGGTTTGAGCCAGTAGAAAATTGAAGATGGCAGGGACTTACGACATCATAAAGGCCCTTCAGGCCTGACCCTGAAGACAGAGAGGAGAAAGCTCTTGACAGTGGAGGCCTTTCTGTTTTTATCAAAGGAAGAGAGAATGGGATGGGAGAGGAGAAAAAAGTGTTGCCAGGAAAGTTCTTTAAAAAAATCCTTTCGTTCTTTATATCACCGTTGCTTTCATAGTCTTAGCAAATAAATATTCACCAAGTACACACCATGGGCCAGGGACTGTGGAAGGTGCTGGAAGTACATTGAGGAACAAGACAGTCAAGACCCCCGGCCATGCATGATAGTCCTTTGTCCTGTCCTGCACACAGATATATTGTGTCCTCTTATAATCTGGTCCCATTTAAGGCACATTTCTCCAGATTTAGGTAAAGCAAAGTGCTACATGACGGAGACTTTCATTGGGTCCTTGGAACCTGCAACGGTCTCTTGATGGCACCAGCCCAAAGGGTCCACTATCTTGAATGTGTCATGGTTTTGTTAATTCATCCATGAGATTCTCCTCCAAACTAGAAGTAGAATAAGAAATAATTACTTCATCTTTGGAAACCATCAAAGCTCTAGGATGAACGTGAACACTGAAATAATCGTAGGATGCCGGTTCCTATTATCTGGTTATCTGTTTGCAGCGTGGCATCCTGGGTTTGTGCTCTTTGGAGATTCAGGGTGTTCTTTAGTGATTAGGACTCATTATGTTTGTGATAGCTATTCACTCACGTTTTTCAAAATGGATGTGTGCTTGAATTAGGCTGGATCGAGTTTCCTTTTTCTTTCCAGGTGAGCTTAAAACTCCAAGGGCGGGGTGGGAGTGGGGGACCCACAAGATAGTAGGAACATCAGATGATTCCCCAGCTCCCTTTATTTGTTTCTAAGTAATGCTTTTCACCGCAGAGAGTACATGACTACATATGTGCAGGTGCCGCTTGTTGTGAGCCCCGCACAAAGAATTGTGCTTCAGATTTCAATGCCTTTGGACCATAATGTGCTGCTTTCTTGATAATGGGCTCTTGGCATTGAAATGAAAAGCAAACATATCATTAGGAAGGCGCTCCATAAAAGCTGTCTGTCATATATCTTAAGCTTCATTAGTTTAGATTAATGACTTACTTGATATACATGACAGTAGATGAAGCAAATCGTTGTTTATTTATTGACAATTAAATGTGGCGGTGACATGCATAAACAGGCTTCCCTCTGATTAGTTCCATGTTTTAAAGCAACTTTGTGTTATAAAACTTGTTAACTACAGTATCATTTTATTGAGCACTGCTGGGTGAATGATGTGATCGTCATTGAAAGGCATCAATATTGCAGCCATTCCTGGCAGTCACTGGAGCATTGTACCTACAGATTGGAGTTGATATCTCATTGTACAAATTCAGGGACCCAGAAAATGTCCAGTTATATTGAGCCTCTGCCCTGGGAGGACAATGTTCTATTCATGGAATCTGGGTGCAAGGTCACAGACAGAAATCTGAAGGAAGGATAAGATTCAAATTTGTTTCGGGGTTTTGCTGAGGCCCTCCCTGAAATTCAGTGTTTGGAAGGCATGGAGCTTTCCCCAGAGCATCCTACTACAGAATAATACTTCATAACGCAATGCAAAGGAGTCTATAAATAAATACAGCCCGTTCCAATGAGAAAGCTTCTCTAGGACTAAGCAAGCTTCTCTGAAGAAGACGCTGATGCGTCTGATATTACATGGCTTCAGATGACATAAGCAAGCTTCCAAGAACACCTCTCTAGCAGACGTACCATTATGGGGTGAGGAATGATGAGCAAAAGGGGAGAAGGGCAATGTGGCATAAAATTTATCTGCATGCTAGTCTCACTGAAATATTTGTGGTTTGCCTTTCCATGCATTCCAGAGTTGGAGGCTGTCAGGGATAATCAGCCGTTCCCATCACGGACACCCCATGGTTCTCCTTAATAGCTCTCTTTTATGTGCCATCAGTCCTCAAAAATATATTTAGAAAAGATTTATTTAGAAAGAGGCATAAAATAAGATCCATGTTGCGGTTGAGTATTACAAATGATTTCTGGACTCCATTCTGTGCCATCAGGCTCTCTGTAGAATTTTCATATAAGGTAAAAAATAAACTCTCAGCCAGCTTGAAAGAGAACTCCTTTGACAAAGGAAACCAGCTTATTCTATAAAGCCTCTCATAACATCGCATGAAGGCAGATCTCTCTGGCTGCTGGAGTCCAGGAAAGCATCATTGCTTTCCTCAGCATTGGCAAAACATTGGCCAAAAACTGCACAGCTAGTGATCTTGCCTGTGGAATCGAGGAGAGTTTGAATGTAAAGGAAAGAATGAGGTTAAACCAAGCATTGTCTCATTTTACCTACAGACCCCGAAAACCTCATACACAGACCTTGTCCTAAGATGACTTTGCAATTTTTCTGTTCATAAGTGATGTTAATATTTCATTTAATACGCAAAATCAACCCCTAGGATATAGAGGGGTAACTAAACTCTGCTTCTTGAATTACCCTTTTCCTTTTCTTTTCGTTAAATAAGCCATTCCTTCCCTCCTTACCCAGCCTCTCCCTTCACCCGCCCCCCACCCCCGGTCCGTATTACAACCTCTCAACAGTCACCTTAGCCTGGGTCGTTTGAGCTGGCGTGTCCTACCCTGCCGACACGGTCTTCGGATGGCAGCATTTGAACTTTATATGGAATATAAACAATAAAAATACTGAATTACTATGTTTACCTGTGAAACTAATATAATAGAGGAAGTCAACTGTACTTCAATTCCGAACAAAAACAAACAAAACTTGCCCTCATTTTATATTCATCTTCTACCAAGTTTGCCCTTTGGGATAATGCTAGCCTCTCC
This sequence comes from Physeter macrocephalus, assembly GCF_002837175.3. Taxonomy (NCBI): domain Eukaryota; kingdom Metazoa; phylum Chordata; class Mammalia; order Artiodactyla; family Physeteridae; genus Physeter; species Physeter macrocephalus. Next base: position 73,876,545 of record NC_041228.1, read on the forward strand.
CAGAGGAGCAAGGCAAGCACCCGAGGTCTGGGTGCAGGTAAAGCCCGCAGGGGCTGTGCATGAACGTGCGCCCTGGGGATGAAAAGGTAACCTTCACCTGTGCCCTGCTGCCGTCTCTCTCTTCTTCTTCCTGGATTTAAAGACTTGAAAGTCCTGCTAAAACAGTGATGTGAGTTTTGGGTTTTCCGGGCCCTTCACCGCTGAGCATTTCCATGTTTCAGCTTTTCACAGAAAAAGTTGAAATTCTCACGTAATAATCACTGTCATCGGCTGGCAGTGAAGAACACTGGGTGACCAGCCTCTTATTCCTTTCCATGGTAGGTCCCATACTTATTTTTCAAACGACAGCTTTCTAGTATGGAAAAGTCTGTTTGTATTTGGAAAGAGAAAACGTTCAGAGTTTTTGGAACCTAGGAAGATGTACACCATCACTGTAAAATTTCTGTGGGTTCATTTATCTACCTACACATGGAAACCTTTTCTTCTTTGTGATTTTGGAAACGTGTTTTGATACTGTATCAATATCTTTTGTGAAGAAATAGCAATCTTCATAGAATGAGCTGTGGTTTATGTTTATGAACCAGGTTATTTTATAATTGGGAGCGGTTAGATTGTAATACATATCTGAAATAATGTAAGGAAACTAGTTTCAAGACTACTGAAAGTAACATGCAATTATGTGAAAAAGATGCGTTGCTAAGACTTTGTATTAGACCAATGATAGCAGGAGAGCGCTCACAAACCAAGATCCTTACCAAACCACAAAACTAAATGTGAAACACCTGCAACTTCAAGATAATAAACATTTTTTTTTCAAAACAAGCAAACGAACATGTTAGACTTTCCTAATGCCAGATTAAACTGAAGCTCAAAAAATTTTTTTTCTCTGAGGACCTTGGTTATATTTGTCCATGTTTCACAAACTCTGCATTGTTAGGCTGGATTTACCCGTTCGAAGCAGATAGGCACACACTGACCAGGAGCTCCTAGAGCACTATTTTTTCCCTCAAATGCTTTGCTTATGTTATTTTTGCTCTCCTTTGTTCCTAAGACTCAGTTTTCCTTTCAAAATGGCACCCCCATTTCTCTGTTGTGGTGTTCTGAGGATTAGAAGGCAAATGATCGTTTACAAATTGAAGGTTAACAGAGAAATGCATTGTACTTGTGATTTGATGAGAAAAAACAAATCACAAAATGAGAACAAATAGCAGTATTATCCCATAGGAAAGAGACTTGTGTATTGATCTATTATTTCCCAGCTTGAAATGTGCCACTATTGTAGTTCCGCTTGATTATGAACCTTTTTATCACTTCCCCTGGCTGATTCAACTTGAGTGCTTCTGACATTTGCAAAGTTCCTCACATATTCTGCTGAGCAGCAGGGGAAACCTTGTTAATGAAGAAATAACAAGCTGAAGATTTGAATAAATATTTAGCCGATTGAAAGGAGGTATACAGTTAATTTTTTTTTTTTTTAATGCTGACAACTGAGGAAACTCACTAAGATGCTTTGCTTGTGTTAGCTAAAAATGGGTTCTAGTGGAGTTTTTTACTGAACCACAGGGCACTTTCATTTCCTGATTCTATTATAAACTAAGTGGCCACCTGAACCTGCCAATGAACTTGTCCTACTGTATTTTTCTATTTTTAATCCTGAAGAAGTAAACACATTTCTCATCAGATGTGTTACAGAGTCCATTGGGGAGATTAATGAAGGTGCCGTTGGATTATTACAGAACCATTCATTTATAAATGTGTCCTTTCTGAAAGGATACCATAAATAATAGCAGAGTTTTCTTCATTCCACAAATCTATATTATAAAAGGGTGCGGCTGTTTTTTTTTTTGATACTTGCTACAGTGGCATGGAAATAATTTGGATTTGACGCCTGTTTAGGCTGTGTTTTCAGTCTTTATATATGATTAGATTCTGGTCTCATAACCAAGGTGATGTTTTATGGGACTCACAGCAGTAGCTGTGAGTAAAAGCAGAATGGTTTCTTCAAGATTCAAGGATTAATTATAAGAGTTCTGTGGGCTTGGTTTAGCTCTTCAAGGAATGGTTGCTGGTGGACATGGGCACCCATAGAAGCTCCTAAATTATCTCCCACAGTATCCTAATAGGTCTATCCCCTGGGAGAGAGCTTCCCGTGTGTGTGTGTGTGTGTGTGTGTGTGTGTGTGTGTGTGTGTGTGTGTATCTCCCACAGTATCCTAATAGGTCTATCCCCTGGGAGAGAGCTTCCCGTGTGTGTGTGTGTGTGTGTGTGTGTGTGTGTGTTTTTAAGACATGAGTCTATGAATCTATATATGCTTCTAGAGCATTTTTTAGCCCACGTGATTTAATGTCCTGAGGTGAGAATATCTGAAGCTATCTTCCAAAGAACACTCCCAGTACCAAAATCTTTGAAGAAAGCTCTTCTTTGAACAAATGTATTAAGAGTGAAAATGAGGAAGGATCAAGTGCATTTGGGCATGAATGTTACTTATTTTCTGCTTCCACTTGTGATAGAATGTCCAGAATCATAGCAGCTAAGGTCGGAGGGTAAACTTAGAATTCATATAGTCTAAGAACCCCAAGAGATGCTTGAATGCCTTCTAAGATATCCTGGCAAAGTCTCCAACTAAATAAATAACCCCAGGCACAAGGGGCAGACGTCTAGTTCTCAGAGAAGCCTACACAATTTTGCACGACCATTACTGTTGGAAAGTCCCTCTTTATACTAAAATTTACCTCTTCTTACATTTACCAAGATCTTAGTTCTGTCTTTTGGGCATAGACAAAACAGGTATCCTCTTACTTTGCAAACTACCCCGACTAATACTTGAAAGTAGCAGTGCTGTTCCTCTTTTATATACTAAATATCCTTTATTACTTCTAGATCAGTGCTTCTAACTTCACTTACATGAGATTCATTGGGAGAGATTAAAATGCAGGTAGTTTCCCCAGAGTATTAGATTCAGTATGTCTGTGTTTGAGTCCAGAATTCTCCTCACCCAGGAAATGTAGGTACTGTTATTATTCATGTTCTACAAATGAGGAAACTGAGGCAGAGACCGTGAGCAATTTGATCAGGGGCTCATTCTTGTGACAGAGCTAGGATTTGAACTTCAGAACTTACCAGGTGGCTTTCACTGTCATCGGTATAAAAAGGGCATAAGATAGCGGTAAATAGTCAAGGATCTTGAATTATGGTATAAGAACTTTGGACTTAATCTACCAGTTATGAGTAGTAGTAATACAGTAATAATTATTCTTTAATATACTGAATACTTGTATTCACCATAATGCTTACTGAGGCAGTGTTTACTGAGCTTTCTTAGAACACAAATTCCGCAGGATTTTAATAATTTTGCTCAAAATAAGATAAAAACAAACAAAAAAGGAGGGATTTAGTCTTTATATAAATTTCTGGAATAGTAGTTTAAAAAAAGCTAAGTGGGTTTCTTAACTGTAGTGCTTATGAGAGACTTCAATACGTTCGTATCTATTTTTACACTCAGAGCGTAATATATTATGTGGGCTTCTCAAATTTATTTGACGAATGAAGGCTTCTGTCTCTTTTCCTTTCTTTTTGAAAGGAAGATCTCCTGAGGGAAATATCTCAGAAAATTCTTTAAGGAATCCCTACTAAGCTATGCGTTGAACATTTGAACACAGATCAGCCGTAACTTCTGGTCACTTCCCTGGTTATTTAGCTCCCAGTAGGTCCCCTACAAAAGTTAGTTTCCCAACAGCACCGAAGTAAGCATGGCTTTAGAGTTTTTAAAAGGTTACTTTACATTAAAAAGTGCACATAGGCAGCGTTCCAAGTCTTTGCTGCGGTAGACCAGTCGGAAAGTATCTCGGAGCAGGAGAGCCACAGAAGTTGGCAGCGTTGTCCAGATGGAAGTAAGAGGTGAAGGGCAGGCAGTTCAGATCTCAGGCTGTCGCAGGCCTCCCAGCACAAGAAGATTAGAACGTGGTATTAAAGGAAATGGTGAAATAGTGGTGTATTTGAGACATATGAAAGCTCGCCAGTGGGAAATATTAAAGATTGGCTATTGGGAGTAAAGGAAGAAGAGCCGAGCAGGAATTCAGGGTCTCAAGACTGTAAGACTAGGGGAAAAATATTAATGTTGATAGAAATAGGAGAGTTTGGCAAGTTATACCAGACCCTGGGACGGGGTGAGGAGGAGAGGGAAGAAAGGCTAAATGTTTATCGAGCACTTACAACGTGCTCAACATTTATTCCCCTTTATCGAAATTGATAAGGTTTTAAGGGGAAACCATTATATAAACCGAATTTCTCTGCTTGGAAGGAGTTGGCAGAGTCTTGAGTTCTACTTGGTCCCCTCTTAACTCTGCGGCTTCTTAGCTGGCTCTGAGAAGCCCCTGGCATTTCTCAGAGCCCATCAGGAACGTTGCTGATTAATTCCCACCCCACATGTTGAGTTTGAGGTGGTGGCAGACTATTCAGCCGTGAGATGTTTCGTTGTGAGTTGTGAGTTCAAGAATTGGGTGCCTAAGGTAGTCAAGTGAGTCCAAATGGAGAGCCACTTAACTGCTGTCAACATAAACATTCAGTAAATGCTCGGATAAATACATTTATTGTGAGAGCCTTGTATAGCAATGCTTTGAGAAATGGCATTTTAATATTGACCCAGGAGAGATTTAATATTTAAAGGGACAAAGCTCTTTTACCTATGATATGGTTGAATATTTCTGTATTCATACATATATATATATTTGAATACATAAGGTTGAATATTTCTCCATCCTCATCCTCAACCTCTCTAATTAATCCCAGGCTGGCTTAATATATTGAAGAATACTTTGCCATGGGAGGAAGAACAATTATCACAGAAAAATTGCATTCCTCTAATGAAAGTGGATTTTGAGAGTTTGACCGACTGGATTCATATAAAGAAAGGCTATCTATAAAATTCACATATTCCACTTCTCAGACTATATATATGTCATATTAACGCCCGAACGAAAACACGAACTCTTACAGAAGAGTTTCAGTAAATGTCTCTTCCCCAATTTTGTTTTTAATTCACTGGAAGGTCAGGAATAATGGCAGTGTTTATCAGTTACACTTGTAGAGTGTATAAACTTTACATGTAAATGAATTTAATAGACTGTCTTAGAGTGTGCAGTGTTACTGGTTTAGTTTAATCTTGATGCTGGGAAGCAAATTTGGAGCTGGCGCTGGATATCGTCCTTAGGTTCAATCATTGGCAGATGTTAACTAAACTATACAAGCATCATTTGGCTATGGCAACCTGTTAGCTAGGGGGATTATCAGATTAAAAATGGAAGTACACTCATTACTAAATCAATTATGTGTCAACAATGCTTTCTGGGTCATGCATAATAAATATGAATATTATCTTGGATGAAAAGATCATTGGCTTTATGTAACATGGAATGTTGAGAAAAAGTTTTGACTTTCATCCTGTTCATAATCCTTGCTAGTGAAAATAATGTTACATCAGTGTTTTTCTAGTCTTGTTAAGAGGCAGTGTTGCTGTAATTCAGCGGAACTGAGTCAGTTCTTAAAATAGAGATATTTTAGAGCAGAGAAAGACAATTTATCAGCCTTAATGGAAATATCCTGTGAGACTAGCCAGCTTCCCTTGTTCAAAATTTGTGTTCATAAAACAATCTCTGCTTTTATATAATTTGTTTTCCTGGGGGAAATTTATCTACCGGGATTGGGTTTGCAAATAGCCTCCATTCGTAAGCCAGGTAAACTTTGTAAACTATTGTAATTACATCTGGTTGACAAGGTTGTCTTTTGTATGTTTACTTAGCCCTAGTGTTCCCTTTTAGCTCGATCAGTAATGGATGTCCTCAAAAGTTGAGTTTGGGGCTCTGCCATCCTAAAGCCGGAGCCAGGAATTGTGCCTTTTTTTCAAGGAGTAAAACACTGTGCGGAGCGGCCAGATGGTCTACCTTCCCGACATCTTTAAAACATGTCAACACCATTTGTCTTCTCTATGATTTACTGAGAAAAGCAGAGATGGATTTATGACATTTCTCATGCAAATCAGAATTGGGGGTGTTTCCGGTTCTTTGTGCTGGCTGAGCTGAGGATCCATTTATGGATCTATGGTGAGACCATCCCAGCTCACGCTGATGGTGGCTTGGCCCTTTGACTTGTTGGGGCCAATAGAACCTTAGCAAGTGAGATACAAGCAGAGCCCTGATAAACACTTGAACGATGGGTCTTGCCCACTTGGAAATCTATCTTTTGGAAGCCAGTTGTCATGCTGTAGGGAAGCTTGTGCTAGATTCACACAGTGAGAAGCCAAGCAGTAAGAGGCCCTGGAGGGTGAGAGGCCATCTTGAAAATTCCAGCCCCGGCCATGGTCCCAGCTGAGAGTACTACGTGAGAGACCTCAGTTCCATCCCTTGAAGTAGAAGATAAACCCACAAATTTATCTTGAGTGTGGTTTATGCACAGACTTGTGATAAATAAATCATTATCCTTTTAAGCCAGTAAGTTTTGTTGAGTTGGTTTATTGCATAGCAGTAGATAAACAAACTAGGGTTCTTTTGCCATAGCTGTAGATCCCTTTATTGTACGTGTATCAGTATTGAATATTTGAAGGAAATGCTATCTAATTTCAGGTGATGTCTTAGTGAGTAGTACTTATCCAAAGTCCCTTAAGCCCATTTTTTTTTTTTCTCCTCTTTCCATACATGAATGGTATTGCACTGACATCTGGTGGTAAAGACTAATTGTTCTGGATGTTTCACGGAATCTTATGAGCTCATCCAGTAGCCCCTGTGAAACGGTTAAAATATGAAAGTGCACAGGTAAGCGCAGAGAACTCCAGGGAACCAAAACTAATATGGAAAAATGTTCCGTGAGGTGACAGCGGTGACACTGACCCAAGTGTGCGCAGAGTACGAGGATCCCGTGGCCAGTGACTCTTACCTCCTAGTCAGTCTTGAGCTGCCGTGGACTCTGGGCAGATACAGTGTTATGGGAAGCCGGCTACCTCTCGTCTCATCCTTTCTACTGGACCAGGGAAGAGCGGACGTGATACTCACAGGTGCAAATTTAACTCATGCTTCTTCGCTCATCTTGTGGGTATGAGGCTGTGAAATGTTCCTCAGTCTCTCAGAGATTTGCCAAACCCTTTAATTTGGGCAGAGGCTGCTGTGAGTGGGATGAAGTGGGCGGGCACTGGAAAATGAGAGCCTTTTCAGGTGCTGATTTCATTTGATGTTACCTTGCTTGTTTTGCCGTCATCATCAGGAAGCCATACTTTGCGGAAGCAACGCAGTAAGGCTGCCGCTAATGACTTGGCAGGCGTGGCCACCTGGCCCCGGCTTCTCACTGCCCTGGGCTCTACTCCCATGTAACTCAGGTTGTTTAGACTTGGGTCTAGGGTTTTGCCATTGGGAAGACCTTTTCTTTTCCAAGTCAGACGATAGCCACGACTCAAATACTTTGGGGGCTCGAAAATACATACTGCATAAGAACTACACATTTCTTCCTAGTGTTAATATTTCATCAAAGAAAAATAAATCATCATATTTACGTTGTGTGTTTACCACCAAGATACCTCGACACAACATCTATTGTAATAAATAGTGGGTGTTTATTTGTGTTCATGATAAACCTAGAAAGGAAAAAAACCACTTTCTTCCAAGTAAAATGATTTTATCTGAACTTAGGATGTTGAAGGAAACAGTACTTATCTTTTCAAGTTGAAGTAAATTTCCCTTAACATAATATATATTACAATAATAGCATCTAGTTAAGATTTCATTATGACATTTCAGTTCAATATAATACAAAATCCTTGCCATGTTTTTATAAAACATTACTCGGTATGAGATATTCACATTAACTACAATTGCTGAAATGACTGATGTTTAAATCTGGCGACAGTTTCTATCATTATTAAACTCCATTATAAAATAAAGTCTGTGGGTGGAATTGTGGCTTGATGCTTTTGTAATTTGCTCTCTACCTTTTCAATGTACTTTTCAGTTACATCAATTGAATCATTTCATCTTATAGATGCAAAGATGAAGGAAAAGAACAAAAACATAGCCATTAACGGAAGCAGTGCAAATGGGCATAGTTAATGGAAACCATTTTGACATTTTGTATTTGATTCCATGGTGTACCTACTCAAACAATTTCTATGGCATATTAGAACAAAATGCTACATTGTGCTCTTCTCTAAGAATGCAAGTAATAGACTTCAAAAATTACCTTTTCACTGAAAGTATTATCTGCTGGAAATGAAGAAATGTTTTACATTATAAGAAGCTAATAGCAGCAAGAGGGAGTGATGGGCTGGCATGATAACGCAGGCGGGGGAGGGATTTGACTCTTTACTCTCCAAAATGCATTCTTTCATTTTATAAAGCACAATAACAATACTCCTCATTAAATTCCTGGTCTCTAATTTTTTTTTTACACCTTCTGACCTCATTGTTTCTAATCCAAGTGAAGGTTTATGCTAGTTAAGATGGAGCCCAGGGCTTCCCTGGTGGCGCAGTGGTTGCGCGTCCGCCTGCCGAGGCAGGGGAACCGGGTTCGCGCCCCGGCCTGGGAGGATCCCACATGCCGCGGAGCGGCTGGGCCCGTGAGCCATGGCCGCTGGGCCTGCGCGTCCGGAGCCTGTGCTCTGCAACGGGAGAGGCCGCAGCAGAGGGAGGCCCGCATACCACAAAAAAAAAAAAAAAAAAAAAAAAAGATGGAGCCCAGATCTCTGTTTACTGCAGGACCAAAATGTAATGCATAATAACTGCTTTTGAATATGTTCATTTTGGTTCTGAGAGAGAGGCTTGCTTTATAAAAATAAGTAGTAAGTTTTAAAAATTATGAACATAGGAAAAGTAGCTACTTGGTCCCTATTGTACAAACTAACAGACAGCTCATTTATTGGGGAACAAATATAGGTTCCATGAATTCTACTAAAGATGTGGCTCATTAGGGGTATCTTGATGTAGAACAGGAGAAGGGGTGCCTACACATTTGAGGGAGTAGCCCCAGAGGTGTGGGGTGTTTACACATTCCATATCCTTCATTAAAGTACTTTCACATAGTAAAATCTTATTTGATTCCCATGACAGCTCTGTGAAACAAGCACTGTTTCCTTCATTTTTCTCAGCTGAAAACTGAAACTCAGAAAGATTAAGTGATTTGCCCAAGTTCGCACAGTGAATAAGAGACATAACCAGGAAACGAAGCTGTGGAAAAGTGGAGGCGGGGAGCAAAAAGGGGAAATAAATCAATGCTACAAGGCCAAGTGAAAGAAGCCTTTTCTCTGGGTTGGGTGCATTTTTACTCTGTACATTGACATTGATTTGAAGGCGGAAGCAAGAGTGGTTAGAGAGATGTCAGTGATAAACCCTGAAGACGGTTTTGTTTCAGCAACATGAATAGTCTAAATTAACCAGATAATAGGTGACTTGATATATGGTAGGTTCTAGCAGAACGAAACCTCAATCTCTGGCTCCTTGTATCCCGGGCATCTGCTCTGCAGCTAACTGCACTGATGTGATAACACACACCACACACCATGGGCAAAACCCCAGTGAATCTCTGCCTTGGTGCCTTGGTAATTTGATGGAAAAGGGGCAGGCAGAAGCCAGGTCAGAGCTACAGGGAAACCCAAAGACCTATTTCTGCAAAAGAGAAAAGGATGATATGCTTTATGGAGAGAAGGCAAAGGAGAGAAAGCCCACTGCAACATCCTTTCCACTACCTTCTATTCCATGTTTTTTCTTGCAATGCACCTTGCAACCCAAGTTTCTAACTCTTGCTTCCCTGCAAGAACCAAACGAACACCAACAGTTCAGAAAGTCTCATGGTCCTGGTGATCAAGATGGGGCCTTTTATGAAAATTCACCCTGCCCATTGCTGGTCTAGTAGCTATAGGCTGGCTGGAAGCCTACAAGTTATGTAGAGGAAAATAAGAGGCCTGAATACTAAAAAATCCATTTCTTCAAGTATATTCCAATATAAAATGAAAATTAAAAAAAAATCCATTTCTGTGTTATGTGAGAGAAGAAAAATGATAAATGTCTACAAACACCCAAGGCATCCCAAATTTTTTTATATGAAAATAAAAATTAGTCAATTCATTGGTTATACTGGTCTTAAACATAAAACAATAAAGTAATTGTGTTAGCTTACTTGAAATTCTAAACCTTATTGTCCTGACCAGTTCCTAAGAGAATTGAAACAACAGTGTGTATGTTTTGGGGGAAGGGACGTGTAGTGTGAACATTTTTCTTTAAAACTAACTTCTTCCTTTGCCGGGAAAACTTATTCTTTTAGAGCAGTCATCAGGCCACTGCATGTTGGAAGAAAGCACATGATAATAAGCATTACTGTACTCAGTATACACCAACAGTGAGAGCTCCTTCCCAAATACCTTCAATTTAGAATAAACACGTTAACAGCTAGTGTATTTCTTCTAGTTCAGAAGGCACAGTGATATTTCTGAGCTGTAACTCATCCTTGCAGATTCTGTTTTTAAATTGGACATTCTTTCAATCTTGAAGTAAAGTTCTCTATCTCCAGAGAGGGCAGGCTCTGGTTTCTCTGTGAAGAAGCAGTTGCCACATTCTTTAGCAAGTCGAGGAATTGCTAAAGACTAATTTCCACGTGAGAGTATCTGCCATAAGCTGAGGAGCTGGAGGCATCGGGGACTCACCATCAGTCAACTGAATAAGGGCATTGCTGCCGGAGGGAAGCCTGGTGGCATCTGGGTACTAAGCCGGGGCACTGCAGTGATGCTGCTGGTGGAAGCCAACACAGCAAATTACAAAGCGTCAGGAGAGACATGGACCTGTGTACTTCACATTCGCGTGTATACCTTGGGGAAGAGATGGAAGGTCTGAGCATGTGGTGGTCTTTAGAAGCTCAGTCCCAAGCACGTTAGACAGCAAGTGAGGAGGTACAGACTAACTTTGGACCCTCGTGTTTAGTAAGGGTTGAGGATACTCAGGGGCTTTCAGGACACTTAGGGGCTTGGCTCTTATTGGCTCATGGTCCAAAAAATACTAAGTTGGACTGTGGACTTTCTCAGACTAACAGAATATGGGCAGTCAACACAGTTGATCCTTTTGTAAAATGTGAACTATAGAAACACCGAAGGCTGACGTGCTCCGGCACTTACACGTTGAAGGTAGGGAACTGACGGGGTCAGAGCTGTGGCACGATTGTGACTTGACGGGCACTGCTCACCAGGACAATTACAAGGCCTGTAGAAGCTCTCTCCATGCGAAATTCAGGTGCTAGAGCTGCAAAAAGGATGTCTGGACCTCAGGTGCCCCAAGTGCTGGGAACAAGCTTTACTAGTTACCTGGGGCCACATATTGCCTGCCTGATACAGGTAGACAGGTGGCTACGTAGACACAAGGGCCTTATTTAAGCATATGCTTCTTTGTGACAATAATACTTCATATTATAATTGTTATTCGATAAACATATACACACATTTTGGTTGTTTACATAAAGACATGTATGCAAATAATGTAAACCACGATGCACCTACAACTTACATTTGTACTTTTACCTGTGAAGGGAGTGAAGTGTCACCGAAATGGCGAAACAGCACTTTTCTTGAGAGAAATGTGAAAAAAATACACTCCAGAAAAATCTGCCATTGGATTTCAGAGAAGATTTCTCTCTCAAACCGTATAGTTTTCATCAAATGATACTTTAAAATATGAACTGTGTTACTTAAACCAATAAGCCATGTCTTAAGTTCTAGGCATACATATCGGTGACTATATACAATGAAGAAAAAAACCCACAAATAGAATGATCACTTGATGTGTGAGTAGTTAAGATAGACAATGGCACCAGGTGGTGCCTTGGTGCATAATAATGAGAACAGTATGTCAAAGCACAGCAATCAATACCAAAGAAAAATCAACACATATTCAACATCATCCTTACAGTGTTAAGCTGATTATCCACTTCAAGTAATTGAGGCAGCAAGATGAATGTGTTCAGCAGCCTTTATTTTTCTCCTTTAGAAGGCAGAGCTAGGTGTAAGGGTTAACTGGTGTCTTGTATTGCTCCTCGTTCCATACCTCAGTCATAGATTTCCAAGGAGAGAGATACTTTTTCCAATGAGTAACGCCTACATGGCTTCTATCATTGTTAAACTATGCTGTCAATGTAAAAGAAAGTAAAAAGAGTAATTTATGATTTTTTCAATTGCACACACATATACGTAAATACATATATACAAACATGAAACATAGAGACATGTATATATATATATATATATATATATATATATATATATATACACAAAAGACACCATTTACATCATTTGAAGAGTTCAGGTGCATGATTCTTTAAACAGACCCTTTTAGAACAGACTTTCCCATTTTACATCTCTACCTTTGAAGAGACAGCATGTCTATATGGCAGAAGGAGGCTTGATGCCACTTGCTGAGCTATAACATGGGCTTGGATAACCACACAATGAGGAGCTTTTACAGCTCTCCAGGAGGATTAGAGAATGTTTATTCCCCTTAAACCCTTGAAAACAACACGGTCGTCTTTCTCGGGAAAACAATTTGTTACTTTGTCACTCTATTTTGTCATTATGAAAGTTTGAAATTTTAATGCGCAAGCTTACAGACTTTGTTGTTTCTCACGCTCTGGGGAAGCACCCTTCAGGAAAGAATACCATTATAACATGATTGCCTCAGCTTCCTGTTCACAAAAACGTGAAGTTCTCAGTTCCTTTAATCGCCCTTAGAAAATCCCTTGGAATCCCTTCTTCTTCAAGATTTTAATCTGAATCTTTTCTAAGTCTACATACCCATCTTAAGTCTCCATACCTTAGTACCCGACTCCTCCTTTAAGGGCCATTTTAAGTTGTACCTGCTCAACAGACCATTACCCTAAGAAATACCAATTTCTCATTCTTCTCATAATACATCCTCATTAACGCATGCCAAGCACAATGTGCAGGTTTAAGTGCATAGCTTCTAATCAGCAGACGTGAGTTTGAATCCTGGTTTTGCTCTTTGGACAAGCTGTATAACATGTCTTAGCTTCCTTTCTTCCTTTCGTAGACCAGAGCAATTATATTGTTTGTGTAGGATAGTTGTGAGTATTACATGATCAAATGCAGGTAGAGCATTGGAGCCAGGATACATGATAGATGTTTTGTAAAAATTTCCTTTCTTTACTACCACATATGCATTGCACCTCTGTACGGCATAGATTTCCTTACGTGTGTGTATGCTTCATACAGTGGGTGTCCTGGAGCAGGACCCCATATGTGCATGCTATAGGGTCAAATATGACCAGGCTTATTTAGAAGAACGTGGGGCCCGTACCTCAAGCATCTTTTTTCATGAGTGTTCTAGGAGGTTCAAGGGAAGGAATGTACCTACGTGTGGTGGAAATCAAGAGGAAAACTTGGTCGAAGAGGCAATTTTAAGTATGGCTTTTCTCAAAGGAAACTTTAGTCCAGAGCCCCAAGGTTTTTGCCTAAGACCTGGGAAAACAGCTGATAAAAGTAATAGGGGTGTGTCAAGAAAATCTCTAAAATATACTGAAGGCAAATGTCAGATGTTTTTGTGTCTTAGACTGCAGACTGTGATGTTACTGGGCTGAGAATATTTTTCGGTCTATTTTAGTGAAGTGACTGTTGAAGCATTCATGGCATAAGTGAAGCATATAGTCAGCCATAAAAAGAGGAGAGGGCTACTATTGTCTCTGAGATCCAGGGACCTTGGTGCTGAACCTCATTTCCTATGCTGCGATATCAGCAAATGGTAGAGAATTGAATGGAACTCACGTGGCTGCAGCTGGGCACGAGTGGGAAGCATACTACATGGTATTCAGAAAAACTAGACTTTCCAGCACATGTTTTATACCATAGCAGAACCTGAAGATTTCCTTAATTAGTTGCACAGAGTTTAAGGTAGGATGGGATTGCCATGCCCTGCAGAAGAAAATTCCTGTGGAAAAGGACTGTTGTTGGGGTGCTATTGTATGGCCTGATATTATGGGTCTTGAAGCAAAGTGGATTAAACATGTTCCTCGCACCTAGGCTGTAAATTCCTTGAGGGCAGAGGCTTATCCATCTGTATTCGTCTGCTCAAACTGACAAACAAACAGAATGCCACAGATTCAATGGCCTAAAAATAGAAATTTACTTTCTCAGTCTGGAAATCCAAGATCAAGGTCCTGGCAGGGCTGGTATCTGGTGAGGAATTTCTCCTTGGTTTGCAGATGGCTGTCTTCTTACTGTGTGCTTACCTTGCCTTTTTTCCATATGCATGGACTCTTGGTGCCTCCTCCTCTTCTTATAAGGACACCAATCCTACTGGATTAGGGCCCCATCCTAATGACCTTAGTTAACCTTAATTACCTACTTATAGACCCTATATCCAAATACTGCCACACTGGAGTTAGGGTTTCAACGTATGGATTTTGAGGGAACACATTCAGCTCATAACATCATTTCTATTTTATTAAGCACGGGTTCACTGCTGGGGTACATCTTTATTAAGAAGCCTGGATTGTGATATCAGACCATCAGGGGAAATGGATGGGGTGCTGAACATTGAAAGTATGAAGATTAAAGTGGTCTAAAATAATACAGGACCTAGCATATTAGAACTCCATCAGTTCTCACCAGAAAAGCCACCCCTATTCAACCACACTTGAAGGAACTTTCACAAGATGTTTATGAAGCTCCTACAAGATGAAATACTAGGATTATTCTATTCTTTAAGTGAGCTGACTGGAAAAAGCGTTAGGAGGGAACAAAATTAAGGTATACGTGACTGATGACAAAGAGTATGAGGAAGTGCAGACCCCAGAAGACCCCAGAAGGATTTAGTTGGGTTTGTGGTTCTAATACTCAGTAAATCACACATCAGCCACAGGACCACAAAACAAAAAAATGCCAGAAAGTCTCATAAATAGCTGGTGTGAAATGTAAATTGTTACCCATTGCTTCTGATACAATTTTTTATATGCTAGAAATATTAATTCTACTCGGTGAATATATTTTAAAGAAATTATTCAAAAGTGGAAAAGCTAGTAGATACCATTTCTTTAATGTTTAGCATCTGTTTTATTGAAATTAGAGTATAACCACATTATCAATGATTACACAATCTTTAAAATGATCATACAATATTTGTGCTAATGTAAAAAATGCTTATGCCATCATATTAAGGGAGACAATCCATATTTAAATATATATATCCCATATTTTTGCTTACATATATAAAATATTTATATAAATATATATAAGTATATATTAATTTATATGTAAACTTATAAGTAAATACATACTTTTTTTTTAAGCAAAGGATTTTAATCGGCACTTCCATACTTTTTCATAGCTGTTCATGTATAAATATATATAGTATATATACAAGTGTATATATATTTAAATATGTAAACAGCCATGTTACATAGCTGGGAAAAGCTAGAAGAATGTATGCCAAAATTTAAGAATGATTATCTTTGGGTAGTGAGACAATGAGAATTTTTAAAAATATGTTTTCTTTCTTTTTCAATATTGTGCATAATGAGTGTGTATTATATGTATAATAAAAATGAAATTAAAATATTTATACTTCAAAAAATATACATTGCTAAATTACCCTATCAAATAGTTGTATCAGTTTTATTCCTGCCTATTTCCTACACCCACAGATTTGGGATCATATTTACCCATTTTTGCCTTCCTTCTCATACAGCAAACTGGACAGTGCCTACCATATTGTTGACTGAACGAGTGAACACCCTAAGATATTTTCTGTGGGTCAGATCTTCCTCTTCATTCCTACTGCCTCTTCTTCTACCCCTTGTCCAGATTTTTGCAATGGCCCTGACTAATGTCTTCACAATGTGTTTCCTTGCCTCCTCCTACTCTGGTGACTGGCGTTGTTTCCTGATTAAGAGACTGAAACGGATTAAATCTCACTTTCTTAATTTTTAAAAAAATAAAAGAATGAAAAATTGTATAATGCTTGAAAGACATGAAGCAGTAGGAGAGTGAAAAGATGTGCCTTACTTCCCTACGAAACAATATCACTCAGTGCCATGTGGACCTGCCTTCTGTGGAAGCTGTTAAAGATTGCAAATAAAAGGGAAAGAAAATGAATCATTTCCATGCCTATGGGTCAGGAAAGAAGTTAAAGATAAGTAAGAGATAGTCGCTGAGGAAAAGAAAGAAAGTAAGCCAAGATTAAAAACTGCCTTTTTTCTCCTTCTTCACAGAATACACTCTTGGTTCCTTTATCCTGCTATAACGTGGCACAGATGCACTGGAATACTACGAGATAGGAGACAAGAATATGAACAATGAGATGAATTTTTTTTTCCTGCTTCCTCTAAAATTGGCCTTTAGCAAAGTGAAAAGGAGGGTTTGATTGCTACATGTGACTATCTCTCCAGAATTCAAAGCAAGGCAACTTCTCTCCAACAAAACTAACCTAAAACAAAATAGATCACAGCTACAGAAGACAATTTTGCTTCTCCTTCTTTCAAATAAATCCATTTCATTAAAATATGAGGTACACTAGATTAAGGATTAACTGTAGACAGGTAACAAATACTAGGAACTTAAATTTTCTGAAATTTTAGCCCGTACTCCCACACCATGTTGCATATAATCTGAGACGAGGAATGACTTCAGAGTTTGCTTTGGAGACTTTGGTGTGGTTGCCATGACAACAAAACTTTAGGGCATTGTTGCCTGCATGGAATCACAAAATGACAGATGGCCCATTATGAAACTGTACATATTTGGAGATGAAAAGAAAATACATCACTCTGAAGTCCATTCATTTTGCTCTTGCAGAAGAGTTGGGATTTGATAACTTGAGTGGGGTGAGAATAGGCAACAAGAAAGGAAGGGTTAAAATATAACTTTATCCGTCTTGAAACCATGTCAACTGACTTGAAGATCGCTTGTAGATCACTGCCTCTCCCCACACATGTAGAGAATTCTATCCCATCAGGTATTTATTTGGCGCCATTCAATGGAAGTTTGAAACTTCCTGCATTGTGACTACAGTTAGGAGGCCAAAGTACAACTGGCTAAAGACAAAAGAGGGTAAAACTCTTATATAAGTACAAATGCGAAAGTGTGGTTTCCTTACCCAGACTTTGGGTGGTTTTGACAGTGTGCTGGATGATTTAGATGAATGACTGTCTAGAAGGGCTGAGTATCTTTCCTTGTAGGTCTGTCCAAGATGAAACATATCGAAATTATAGGTCAAATGGAATAATATCAAACTTCAAACACATGATGTGAAGTTTGGGGCTAGGTCCTGAAAAACATCCTTGCAAATTCAGGAGAGGTGCTTAGGAGGAACTGTTGTGAAAGGCTTAGCAATTTTGGCTAAGCTGGTAAGCTCAGGATGGGTAAACAGTGTGATGTGTCTGCTGAGTGACACTGTTACCAAAATCTTGATGTCCAGACAAGGAAAGTGTGACAGTCTTTTGTAATTTGTTGATCATTTTTCAAGATGTCTGCCGAAGTATACCTGTCTATCTGTCTATCATCTATCTGTCTGCCCATCCTCATCCTTGCTATCTATGGATAAACAACTGGAAACTCTGATAATGAGTGAAGCTTAAGTCACACCATAAGCCACGTGTTATGCAACTAGACAAGTTTTACCTGTTTTCAAATATACGAAGGATGATGATGTAGAAGAGAATTCTCTGTGGTCCCAAGGGGGACTTTCAAGAAGAAATGTCTCAGTTCAATATTTTGAAAACTATCTGAAACCCAACCTTTCTCAAAATAGCATGCTGACTTAGAAGGTAGTGAATTCCCTTTTATTAGAAGTTTTCAAGCATCAGTATTTGGCCTCATGGCAGGTGTATTGTCGGGAGGACTTAATTATCAGATGGGAACCTTGGCTGGATGGCTTCAAGGCCTCTTCCTGCTTTGAGATCTATTCTGTGATCCCTGAGCTGGCCCTGTGATGCTCATCAAACTCCTGAACCATGAAAGTCCTGCATTCCTCAGGCCTAGACGCTTTATGCAGAGTGCACAAATCATTCACAAAATTGGATTGTGCAGTTGAGAATGAGTGAATTTAAGGACAAGGCCAGCGTGAGTAGATTTATTCTTTTTGATGGCTACTTGGTATATATTTAACCTTGGCCTCTAAGGATGTAAAGTCAATACATTAACCCTGATGACACTACCTCTTTCCCAAGATTTCTATTTAATTAATAGGAACATAAGGCTTGTCAAAATGAGGAAATGAGGCCATTCTACCTTTCTAAAGAGCTCCAGCAGTAAATCAAAACATACTATGTTGAATAACGCTTTCTCATATTTTCACAGCAGTAACATTTATTGAGAAATAGTTTTGCTGCTTAGAATTTTTGTTGAATGCCATAAAATATTATTAAAAAATCTTTAATCTTGGGAGATATGTGTATGTGGTATTGCTAACACACACACACAAATGTATAAGTACTATTCATTTTTTGCATGTTGGCATGTTGTAAAATTCTGTTTTCTTTTCATTCCTAGATGTTGTAAATAAACTGGATCTGTACAGTAGGTTTTTGTCAGACTCCCAGAAAGACAATTTTATTTTATAGCACATCCTAGTGTGACAGCCAGAAACCGTTCTGCACCACCTCAGTACAAACAAAATTAGCTTTTCACAATATTTTTGCAGATGTTAAAGGTCATTAATAGAATGAAACCAGATGACGAAAGCAATATATTTGGAACGATTGGGTTTTAGTTTTCTCCCTAGCTTAAAGACACAGAGTCCCATTTTCTCTCCTGCTTGGCTGCATTTCAATTTTTTTTCAGTTATTTAATGGTTTCCAAAATCATAAAAGTAAAAGTGGTAGGATATGTATTTCTTGGCTTATGCCACTTTCCTTGTTTGACAGAGTTGGAATTTTATGAGGATGAAAATAGTATTAACTGCTCAGAAAACCCACACTGTTTAACAATTGCCCAAGGTTTCTGTTTTTACGGAGGTCACATTTTTGTTATGAATTACCTGAAATACCCTTTCCAATTAAAAAGAGGAGAAGAGCTAATTAACTGGAAGAAATGCTACCAGTTTTCTCTTTCAGAAGAGAAAGGAGAAAGCTATTTTGAAAGCACAGTGACTTGTTGATTGAAGAATGATCTGTGCTTTGTTGGGACAGAATGGACATGGTGCCCATCCATACTGTTTTATTGGTAGCATCTGGCCCACAGGTAAGAAAGTTAATACCTACAAGTGGATATGTTTATGTTCGCAATATTTACAGATCAGTTTGAAACTAGTATACTCTCCAGAATGATTCTGCCTGTATTATTCATTAGGGGATCATTTAGAAAATAATTTTCATCATGTAAGTTATAAAATAAATAAAAACACAACTTTGCTCCTTTCTTCAGTGAAAATGAAGCAGCACCAAAAATCTGGTTGTGGTCCTGCAGATTTATTGTGGACACGTGGTGCATGTTGAAGAAGTTAGTATGTTACCCTCCTATCAGGGACAGAGCAGCCATTCCTGCCCCCAATACGGCAAACCACACAGTAGGATTAACTCTTCTGCAGAAGAAAGTCCTTGAGGAAGTGAGAGTAACCAATGGTGACTTTCTTGGAGGCACATTTTTCTTTAATCCTTTTCCAGCTATTTGAGGTTTTAATTTTTTCTTGATCTAATTTTTGACTTTTTAAAATTTCCAAGGCAATTATCAATTTTAGCTGTCTTCATATTTACTGACATGCTTTATTCATTGTAGTCCACTTTGAATGAAAATATTAAATCTGTCTGTGGTTATATCCTTTATTCCATGCCTAATATTATTGTTTGTCATGATTAGTCTTCCCAGCTGTTTGTCTCTTCTATTTTTTCCAAATATCTAGATTTCTGTTATGTTGCTCTTATCTACTGTTTTGTGTACATATTTGTGTATGTTCGTGTATTTTCCATTTAATAAAATTTTTGCTTTACTTTTCCTTTCTTCTTTCTTTTCTGTTGCATTTACTTCATTATTTTCTCCCTTCTTGAGTTGAATGCTTAGCTCACTTATTTTCAATTATCAATATGTTCTAATATTGGAATTTAAAAGTATAAACTTCCTTCTAAACATTTCTTCATCCATATTACACAATTTTCACTATGTACTATTTTAGTGTTCTAAAATTTATACTTTTTATTAATTTTTTTGTAGCTAGCAAATTATTTCGAAGTGTGTTTTTTTGTATTCATACAATTTGGGGAGCAGGGGAAGCTATATTTTAGAATTAATTCCCAGTTTTACTGCTTTATTGTTAGAGATGATGGCATATGTGATATCAATTCTTTGGCATTGATCTATTTCTGCATATATTTGTTTGTTGAAGTTGTTATTCAAATCTTCTCTGTCATTTTTGTCCCCTTGATGTATCAGTTTGAGAGTTAAGCTAAAAATTTCCCACTACTATGGTGTCAATTTCTCCTTGTGATTCTCTTAATTTTTGTTTCATTTATTTTGAGGTATGTTGTAAACTGTAGTCAAATTCATGATTGCTATATATTTTCAGTGGACTTTTTCTCAACATAAAATATTCTTCTTGTCCCCTTTTATTGCTTTTTGCTTGAATTTTATTTTTTTGACCTGGAGTTTATTTAGATAATTATTTGCCTTTATTTTTCTGTGTCATTTTATTTTTGTAGAACTCTAATAAACATAATTTGTACAGGCATACCTCAGAGATATTGGGACCTCTAAAACATAATGGGTTCATGCCACATAGATTTTTTTACAATGTTTTTATTTTCATATAAAATGTTTTAGAGTTATTTTCTGTATCTATAAATGTATATGGGGAGGAGACATGGTTTTTTGTTTTTTGTTTTTTTGTTCCTATAAGGGTGTCACACAACATGTACTTAACAAATATTTGTCAAATTTAGTTATTTACTTAGCAACTATTTATCTATTTTGTATTAAGTATTGGGCACTAGGACATAATAGTGAGGATTAATTGAGACAGTCTTTTTAATTTGATTAAAATCATTGAATTCCTATTATACACCAGGCAACATTCTGGCTACCTGGGACATATCCACATTCAAACACATTTCTGATCTGATCTTTATGATTTCTTTCCTTCTGCTAACTTTGGGGTTTTTTTGTTCTTCTTTCTCTAATTGCTTTAGGTGCAAGTTTAGGTCGTTTATTTGAGATGTTTCTTAAGGTAGGATTGTATTGCTATAAACTTCCCTCTTAGAACTGCTTTTGCTGCATTCCATAGGCTTTGGGTCGTTGTGTTTTCATTGTCATTTGTTTCTAGGTAATTTTGATTTCCTCTTTGATTTCTTCAGTGATCTCTTGGTTACTAAGTAGTGTATTGTTTAGCCTCCATGTGTTTGTATTTTTTACAGATTTTTTTCCTGTAATTGATATCTAGTCTCATAGCGTTGTTGTCAGAAAAGACACTTGATACGATTTCAATTTTCTTAAATTTACCAAGGCTTGATTTGTGACCCAAGATATGATCTATCCTGGAGAATGTTCCATG
>NC_041228.1:73898165-73898614 GCF_002837175.3 Physeter macrocephalus
CATTTAAAGCTTGTGTTTCCTTATTTATTTTCATTTTGTATGATCTGTCCATTGGTGAAAGTGGGGTGTTAAAGTCCCCTACTATGATTGTGTTACTGTCGATTTCCCCTTTTATGGCTGTTAGCATTTGCCTTATGTATTGGGGTGCTCCTATGTTGGGTGCATAAATATTTACATTTGTTATATCTTCTTGGATTGATCCCTTGATCATTATGTGGTGTCCTTCTTTATATATCCATTCAGCCAGTCTATGTCTTTTGGTTGGAGCATTTAATCCATTTACATTTAAGATAATTTTGATATGTATGTTCCTATGACCATTTTCTTAATTGTTTTTGGGTTTGTTATTGTAGGTCTTTTCCTTCTTTTGTGTTTCCTGCCTAGAGAGTTCCCTTTAGCATTTGTTGTAAAGCTGGTTTGGTGGTGCTGAATTCTCTTAGCTTTTGCTT
>NC_041228.1:73899254-73916141 GCF_002837175.3 Physeter macrocephalus
TCCAGGTCACTTATCTGTTCTTCTGCCTCAGTTATTCTGCTATTGATTCCATCTAGAGAATTTTAAATTTCATTTATTGTGTTGTTCACCATTGTTTGTCTGCTCTTTAGTTCTTCTAGGTCCTTGTTAAATGTTTCTTGTATTTCCTCCATTCTATTTCCAAGATTTTTGGATCATCTTTACTCATTACTCTGAATTCTTTTTCAGGTAGACTGCCTATTTCCTCTTCATTTTTTGGTCTGGTGGGGTTTTACCTTGCTCCTTCATCTGCTGTGTGTTTCTCTGTCTTCTCATTTTGCTTAACTTACTGTGTTTGGGGTCTCCTTTTCGCAGGCTGCAGGTTTGTAGTTCCCGTTGTTTTTGGTGTCTGTCCCCAGTGGCTAAGGTTGTTTCAGTGGGTTGTGTAGGTTTCCTGGTTTAGGGGACTAGTGCCTGTGTTCCGGTGGATGAGGCTGGATCTTGTCTTTCTGGTGGGCAGGTCCATGTCTGGTGGTGTGTTTTGGGCTGTGGCCTTATTATGATTTTAGGCATCTTCTCTGCTAATGGATGGGGCTGTGTTCCTGTCTTGCTAGTTGTTTGGCATGGGGTGTCCAGCACTGTAGCTTGCTGGTCATTGAGTGGAGCTGGGTCTTGTTGAGATGGAGATCTCTGCGAGATTTTCGCCGTTTGCTATTACGTGGAGCTGGGAGGTCTCTTGTGGACCAGTGTCCTGAACTTGGCTCTCCCACCTCAGAGGCAAGGCCCTGACTCCTGGCTGGAGCACCAAGAGCCTTTCATCCACACAGCTCAGAATAAAAGGGAGACAAAATAGAAGGAAAGAAAGAAAGAAGATAAAATAAAATAAAGTAAAATAAAATAATTAAAATAAAAATAATTATTCAGAAAAAAATTTTTTAAAGTAAAAACAAACAAACAGAAAAAACTGGACAGACAGAACCCTAGGACAAATGGTAAAATCAAAGGTATACAGAGAAAATCACGCACAGAAGCATACACATACACTCACAAAAAGAGAAAAAGGGGAAAATATATATATATATCTTTGCTCCCAAAGTCCACCTCCTCAACTTGGGATGATTCGTTGTCTATTCAGGTATTCCACAGATGCAGGGTACATCAAGTTGACTGTGGGGATTTAATCCGCGGCTCCTGAGGCTGCTGGGAGAGACCTCCCCCTCTCCTCTTTGTTTGCACAGCTCCCGGGGTTCAGCTTTGGATCTGGCCCCGCCTCTGCGTGTAGGTTGCCTGAGGGCGTCTGCTCTTCGCTCGGACAGGACGGGGTTAATGGAGCCGCTGATGCGGGGGCTCTGGCTCACTCAGGCCGGGGGGAGGGAGGGGTAGGAGGCGGAGCGAGCCTGCGGCGTCAGAGGCGGCGAGACGTTGCACCAGCCCGAGGCGTGCCGTGCGTTCTCCCGGGGAAGCTGTCCCTGGATCCCGGGGCCCTGGCAGCGGCGGGCTGCACAGGCTTCCGGGAGGGGAGGTGTGGAGGGTGACCTGTGCTCGCACACAGGCTTCTTGGTGGCGGCAGCAGCGGCCTTGGCGTCTCATGCCCGTCTCTGGGGTCCGCGCTGATAGCCGCGGCTCGCGCCCGTCTCTGGAGCTCCTTTAAGCGGCGCTCTTAATCCCCTCTCCTCGCGCACCAGGAAACAAAGAGGTAAGAAAAAGTCTCTTGCCTTTTCGGCAGCTCCAGACTTTTCCCGGCCTCCCTCCCGGCCAGCCGTGGTGCACTGACCCCTTCAGGCTGTGTTCACGCAGCCAACCCCAGTCTTCTCCCTGCGATCTGACCGAAGCCCGAGCCTCAGCTCCCAGCCCCCACCCCCCACCCCCGTAGAAAACAATTTCTGACTCAAAGTTAAATTTTTGGTATCATTCAACACTGATTCTATATGAGTTCTGTTTATACTGAACTCTGTGCTTGGGTACGTGTGGACAAATCACAGTTCTAGAAAAATCTGTGTGGTTGTGTTTAACTCTGAACATCAAATATTCCAATGAAGTGAATTTGGATGCCGCCTTGAATACCTAGGCATTGTATAAGTTAAATAGCTACCCCACCCTATCCCTGTGTGCTAATTAGCTCTCCTTTATCCAGGCATAATTTGATGCCAGATGACGTTTGTCCTTAAATTGAGTTACCTTTTACTTTAAAAGCTAAAACCTTTAAGTATGTGTTGGGAATGTGTCACATGCAGAGTTTTTGACATGATGTGTCTAACGTCGTATGCAGAGTCACTGAAATACTAAATGCCAAATTGTGAATAAACTTGCACATAATTCATTTTCCCCTCATTTTCTGGTTGGAACTGTCATTATTGTTCCTCATTTTAGGATTAGACAAATGGCTTCCATTTCCCCAAATAACTCGGCAAAGCATGATAAAATGACCCATGAGATAATGACCTAGCAAACCAGGGTGACGAACTGGGAGACCATGTCATCATCAGGCAAAGCCCTCTTCCCAGTTATCCCCGTTTTTCTCTGAGGTTCAGTAATTCTTCAACTTTCTCAGCTATTAACATGGAATTTACATTTTCCATTTCTTCCTCCTTCATTCAGGCTTGCTACTGTGTTCCTCAAGGCCCGTCTTAGATGTGACTTGGACTCAGTCACATCGACCACTTGCTCAGGCCACACCATAGACTTCTGAAACCACAACGGAAGTTGGTGATTACCGCCCCGGTCCTCACTCCTCTCCATGTCACAGAGAAGACATTGCGGCACACAGGGCATCCCTGTAGGAAATGGCTGCCCTGGGATCCAAGCCTGCATGGTCCGCTTCCAGGCCAGTACCCTTACTAATGTGTCGTCTCTTCTCTTACTCTTTTCTCTTCTCTTACTCTTTCTCATACGGATCCTTATCGCACATTGTAATGTTGCCTGTCACATTAAATCCAAGCTCCTAAGTCTATCCAAGTCGAGTTTTCAAGGCCCTACCGGGTCCCGTTCCACATAATTGCTATTCATTTCGTAAATGTCCCCAACATGCGGGCTCTGTTCCACTGAGTCTAAACTCCCTGAAGCCCGCTTGCCCCGTCCTCCTCAATGTGGGGCTCACCGATCTCTGCCTCTTCGTCCTCCAAAAGTCCGTCTGTTCCTCTATGTTATTCGTGTAAGTACTGTTTAACTGACATAGATTTGGTTGATTTTTGAAAGATACCTTCTACTTCATTCATCAGCTCATTGACCGGCTGAGTTTCCTTGTGATGCTTCATTGCTTGATTCCTACCTCACAGATTAATAGGACTGCAGAATACTAAATTCAGCTTTTTAATTTTCATACACAAGGAAACCGAGTACCAAGGAATTCAGCATCAGTAGCAAGATGGGGCACATAGCACCAATATGGACCTTCGAAAGAAAGACACTGCTTGTTTTAGACCAGTGGAGCTTGGCTCACCTGTACCTAAACTGAGATGTCTAGTAGGTCTTTGGCTGTACAGATCTGAAGTTCATGACAGATGTGTAGATAAGAGACAACGTTTTGGAGTCCACCACTGTAGAACTGGCAGTAGAAGCCTGGACAGTGGCTCTGAAGGCTCAGAGAATATTTAGAATTAGACAAGGCATAAGGATCGGACCCCAGGGGTCACTGACAGGTTTCTGGGAAAGCTGCGGGAGGAGGGGCCAGTAGAGGTGATTGAGAAGATAGGTAGTCAGGGGGGTGGAAGCAGGAGACAGTGGTGCTGACTGCATCAGGGAGCCTATAGAGTGTGTCCTTACAGAGATCCCTGAAAGCGGTATGGAAGGAAGCTCGGTGCCCCATATGCCACCCCACATCCCTGGGCCTTGATTTTCATGCAAATGACCTTGAATACGTATATTCAAGACCTTTCCTCCCCGCTGCTATTCAGCCACGATAACCAAGCGTGTATGGTTTTAATAAGCCTTGGCCATATTTTTTCGGTTGTGGAGGTGTAGATGGAATCCATGTCAATATCTTGTTCCATCTCCAAATGATAAAGTGTGTAACGATATGAAATTCACTTTAAATATTATGAGGTAAAGGAGTATGTGATTTAAAATGTCATGCTTTGGAGGTATTGTATGAGCAAAATTCCTATAGTCAATCATCCAAAGCAAACTATTATTTAGGAACTACTTGAAAATAGATAAGCTGAAAATATCTTATTTTAAGAGCAAGAGAAAAGTGATGGTATATCAAAAATTACTTTTTCCTGTCATATTGGGTTTTGGGTTACATTTAGTGTTATTTAAAGAATCATAAGTTAGAACTTCAAAATATCTCAGGTAGGCAATAAAGATCGTCGAGAACACATCTCATTTAAATTTCTCTGAAACTACCTCAATTTCTCTCAAACTTATTGCATGATAAGTTTAAAACCAAACAAAAATATTTTTATATTCCAAAGGTTGGAATTGTTGCTTTAGAAGGCTGCAAAAAATGTTTTAATTTGGCTCAAACTTTTCCATTACACACCACACACACATACATACAAATATACACATGAAATTATCACGTAAATGTATAAGCTATAGTGAAAGAAAACATTAGGGGCCTAAAATTTTTATATAATATTGGGTTAACTTGAAATATATGAATATCGAGAGGCTTAAAATCTTAGAAGTTAATATCTGAAAAGAATATTAACGTTGTGCTCATTATATACAGGGCCTGAGAAACAGGCCCAGAGGTAGCAAAAATTTAGAAAATAGCAATAATAACAATGATAATAATTACTTCCTTTGAGTGATTACCATGTACCAGATAGTGTCCTACGTGTGTTAATGGATGATCTTATTCAGTCCTTACAGGTAAGATTATTTTCCCTGTTATTCATTTTACAGATGAAAAAACTGAGGCACAGAGAAGTGAAATAATTTCCATGCCCTAGTTCGATAAAGCAAGTATACATTTCATGACCTCCTTTTATGATATTTGTAATTCAGAATAATAATTCCTATGATTAAAAATAATTCCAGAAAGTAGGAAAATGCTTCTTTCTTTTCAATCGGTGCTACCTTCTGTCCCAACACTTCCTCCCCAACCTCGCCTTGACCATCCCTGCTCTGTCAAATGTGGACCATGTGTGGTTTATGTGACCAGCTCTTAGGACACCCACCTTGGGAAGCTTGGTCTTTCAATGAAACATTTATTGAGCGTGCAGGCATCATGGTAGATGCCATCGTGGAAGAACACAGTCTGAGAGATCAGAGGAGCACAGATCAAAGCCCAGCGTGTGGGGAGGATGTAAGGGCAGAGGCAGCTCATGAGCAAAGGCTCTGAGATGGGAGAGCCAGGGTGGGGATGGGAATAAGTTTTCTTATTCAGCTAGGGTACATAGAACTTCTTTGTAAGGTAGGAGTTCAAATTCAGGTCCCCCTTTCTCCATCTTCCACTGAGGAAACGGCAAATGTCTCTCTTTACCTCTCCCCTGCTGCCCTCACACCTTGTGGCATCATGACAAAGTCACGATGTCAAGAATCCATTAATCAGGTTTAATTTCAATTATAAGATACTCTTGTCCAATTAACATCCATTTATTAAGTTTACTTGATTTCATGAAATCATTTGAAAAGAAACAAACTCCTTTCAATTTTTAGTTTTCTTGGAATGTAGCGGAACATAGTAGAAGGAAAGGAGAGCGAACTCAAAGTCACACGGGTCTGCGTTT
Source organism: Physeter macrocephalus (assembly GCF_002837175.3). Taxonomy (NCBI): domain Eukaryota; kingdom Metazoa; phylum Chordata; class Mammalia; order Artiodactyla; family Physeteridae; genus Physeter; species Physeter macrocephalus. Next base: position 73,904,888 of record NC_041228.1, read on the forward strand.
AAATACTGACTGTGCCTCTAGCTGGTTAGGTATTTATGTGGGCAAGTTTCTTAAGGTCTTTGAACTTCAGTTTTTTCATGTATTAAATGAAATAGTAATGTGTCCTAGGGTCGTGGTGGAAATGAAGTAACATGTATAAATCTCTTTGGCAGATGGTGCCTGAATGTTTGTTGAATTAACAAATAAAAAGAGGTGAACTGGACAACAAGATAAGATGGAGAATTGAGTAGAGGGACAGTGGTAGGGTGGACCAGAACCAAGCATGGTTAGCAACGTTCTTAAAGGTTCACAGAAGAGAAGTCCCAGCTCCGGCAAATGCCGAACGTCTTGCAGTTACAAAAGTCCCAGCTGCCCCATCAAGCTTAATGTAGTCATAGATCAAGTGCCATCATGCATTTGCCTCTTCCCAGCTGCTTTTGCTACGGACTGGGAAAAGTAATAGCTGGTGTACACAGATCCCCTGCCGACAAACTGTGAAGCATGGGGGGTGCTTTGTGAGTTACTTTATCTAAGCCTAAGCTAATGAGGATGTTTAGCACAGTCCTTAGCAATTTGTCAGCACCTTGGCATTCTAGAACCATTTCCTAGGGCACTGAGTAAATATTTACATGTTAGAGACGAAACAAGCTCCTCACTAAGAATAATGTTATACGTTCTCTGTGTGCTTTATCCTGCTATTTTAGAAATGAAAGAGCTTTTCTTTTCAGCTGGTGATTTAGTAGACAATCACAGGATATTTTTACAATAGTTTTGAAGGCTTTCCTATCAGAACTTTTCACAGGTCTTCCAGATATTCCTGGTGGGAAAGTCTTTGGCAAATCTACCAACCTAAGCCCTTAAATATACATGTTAATCACACAGAAAGGATTTCCAAGATGACAAAATATGAAAGAAAACAGAGGAAGTGAAATAAAAATAGCACATTCTGTTCTTGTCACTGTCTATTCTGAGTTAATGATGTGAATATATGACCATAAACTTTGTAGATGTGTTGGTGCTTTATAAAAATTCATTTGTTTAAAAAAGCATGGATTGAACATGACTTTCTTAGTTTTGACAAATTTACCGTGCTTTTGGAAGATGTTATCATTAGGGGAAGCTGGGTGAAGAGTATGCGCAAACTTTCTGTACTCTTTTTGTAACTTCTCTGTGAATCTAAATGTATTCCAGAAACTTTAAAAAGTTTAAGTAAACATTAAAAATATTCACAGATAGGGCAGTTAATGTGAGAGATCTAGTTTTAACTTTGTCTTTTATCGCTTTATGTAATCTTATAAAATGCAAAATAAGAGAAAGTGTTTATTGAATCCCTATAATATGCTATCCTAGGCCCCTGGGATGCATCAACAAACAAAAGAGACAACTACCTCTGCCCTTACAGCACTTATATTAGTGTAACTCATTGTGTTCTGACAATAAAGAGTAGGAAGAAAAAAAGAAAGAGAGAAAGAAAGAAAAGAGAAGTAACTTAGAATGTGGTCAGTGGTATGGAAAAAAACCACAGAGTTAGAGGTAGTGATCAAGGGTGTGTGGTGGTGGGGAAATCAGGGTGGGGCTTACAGTTTTGCAGAGGGTGGACCTCTCTGAGATGGTGCCATTTTAGCCAAGGCCTGTAGGAGGTGCTGTGTCTGGGAATGTCTGGGGGAAATGGAAGAGGAAGAGCCAGCCTAAAGCTGCGGGAAAGAACAGCAAGGTGGCAGGAGCTGAGGGGAGGAGGAGGAAGGGTGGTAGCACATGAGGTTTTCAGTCCATCGTCTTTTCAGTGCATTTGAGCTCACGGTAAATACATTAGGCTCTCGTGGAAGGAAAGAGAAAGCACATTTACCTGATACCTACCATGTCCCTCGCCATGAACCCATAAAGTGGGACTAACTACCCCTCAGTTTATAGGTGAAGAAGTTGATCCTCAGAGAGGTTAAGTAACTTCCCCGAGGTCACACAGCAAACAAACAGCAGAGCCAAGGTTCAGACATGACCTCTTAGCGTAGAGTCCATGACCCATCCCCATAGTCCACTCTGCCGTGCTGCCACCCCTGTGTCAATCAGATCAAACATGAAAGCATTTTGTTTCTTCAATTTCTTAGATATTGCTATTGATTATGGCATATTGAGGCATACTAGCGTATGGTTTTGTAAATTTCTGTTTATTTTCCAGTATCTACTGAATTTGAGGTGTCCAAATGGATAAATGGGAAATTTTGTTTCCCAATTTCTCATTCTAGACAGAAGAATCTTTCTATTGACTAATATGTTAAAAGTTCCTGCCTTTGAGGTCTTTGGTGTACGTTACAACATAAGACAGAATCAAGAGTAATTGCTATTTCTGAATTTAAGGATCTTTAGTTTCACATGAGTCTGAGAATGTCGTCTAAAGGAAAAGCATTGCCCAAGCCTCAATACAACCCAAGAGTGATATGGATATAAGACAAATCTTTTAGGTTAGATTTGATTTTATTTTATAGGAGAACACTTTGTTCAAAAGGAGATTTAGTTTTACATGGAGAGAATCCGCAGGACCTAATATCGTACTTATTTCAAAAAATTGAACATTTTAGTTGCAGAATAGGAAAAAACAGTTAAGTTTGGCAACAGGTGTGTGGGACAAAGTAAAGTCTGACTGTTGAAAGAGAAAATAACAGTATCCACAGTAAAATCAATGCATAAAACAGGAATTATTTAATCATTTAAAAATTGGGAGAATGTAAGACGATAATATTGTAGTATTGATAATATTGAAAATATTAAGACTTAATTAAGAATATTGATAATATTCTTTGCATAAGGTCAGAAAGAAAATCTTTCAGAGAGCATTAGACCTGACCCAAACTAAATTAATAATGTGCAAATCTCAGAATGGCCAGAGATTGGTTTAGATAAGATTAAAGACGTATTTAAAAATGAAGTCTTTGCAGCTGGTTTAACTTTTTGTATAAGCAGTGTTTCTTGTAAAGTTGTGTCTACCTTCACAAGAGAGTACTTCTGGAAATACCCAGAATAAATATTATTAGCTCAGCATTTTTTATGACTGTTTCAGATTTGTGGTTTGATAAGGTAGAGGATTCTGTGCTTCTGTACTGCAGGTATCATTATTAGTAGCAGCAAGCGGAGACCTTGTTCTGCAAAATGCTAGCGTACCACGTGGAATCTGGCTTGTCAACTGGGGAAAATTATTATGGGGTGGAGTTGCCTCTCTCCCTTTCCCTCCCTCCCTCCCCCATTTTCAGTGGAGTTGTCCCTTCACTTTGCTTCTTTGGACACAGTTCTCCTGTGCTGCCTGTTCAGTTGGTCCAACCACGAGTCTGGTCTGAGAGTTTCCAGTCCTTTTTTGTTGTCTGTCTGTGATCGGCTCTGTCTTCCCATCTCTCAGTACGTGATGATAAAATGATAGAAGAATAAAATGATAAAAGAAGGCCCTGTTCCAATTTTCTCTTCGAGCTCTAATTTGTGGAGTAACCGGGATGAACTCATTCCAGGGATCACGCTTTTACAAGAGGGCCAAAAATTTCAGAAGACGTGCATGAGATTCTGAGTAAAAAAAAAAAAAAAAAAAAAAAAAATTTAAGATTCTAAACTGAAAAGTAGCCATCCCATTCTATCCTTCCCAGCGCCTGCAGGCCAGTCTGTTCCACATGAATGTTACGTCCTTGAGCTTGTCCAGGACTGAGAGTTGTCTTTCTGTCCTCCTATGTGGAACAAGAGCCTTAGTTCTGATGAAGCAGCAGTACAACACAGTTGATCCAAAGGTTAGACTATTTTAGCATTTCTCAGCAGGATTTACCAAACTTGATGAGTCAGCTGCTCTTCAGCTGGGCTGTTGCTGGTTTAGCATTATTTAGAAATATTTTTAGCCATTTGTCATCTGTTTCTGATAACTTGAGCTAAGGTGGCTTACTGAAAATCACACGGGAACATGGACTCTGCTAAGGACCGCGATTCTGAACATGTGCAGAGAAGTGCAGCACGACTGCAAATTCTCAGCTCGTTCAGTTGCTGTCTTTCCATAGCTCACTTCAGAGAGGATATTGTTGAGGAAAGCGTGTGTATGTTTAACATTTTATTTTGGTGAAAGCAGTGTCATCAAGGGACTTAGATTTAGAGTATTAGGCTCAAATTTTACTTCTCGAGTTACTTTTCTTATTAGTTAAGGGCCTTTGAAATTCTACATGTAATTACCATATTTTCTGAATCCAGTTCAGCATTTCATAAAGTACTTGTTGCTGATTGTTTTTATAAATATTTTACGTTAGCAAAATAATCTGTACTCCAGTATTTAAAAATAGATAATCATGTTCACTATGTCTCCTTTGAATGTCACAGCTGATGACTGAATTCAAACACCTATATTTTGAAAAAGAAGAATTTTATCTTCTTAACTGTGTTTATGATTGGAGAGTATCTTCTGTTGTGTAAGAACAAAACCTGAGAAAAATATTTTTATTATATCTATCTACTTCCTTCTTTTTTATACATCGCAACAGATATTTGTCATGTAGGTTAGAGAACTTTCTCAACGACTCTCTAACGTTTTCCCTTCTTTGTAGAACATAAATCATGTAGTCACAAACTTGCAGAGTAAATTCATCTCTAGGTTCATAGCATGATGCAAGTGAAGATTGGAAAATAATCATTTATCCTCCATTTTAAGAGTGGACCCACTTTCTATGTGTTAACAAATTCCCAAGTTCTTCAGGAAAAGAGGGCTATAAGCCATATGGGAGACATAATAGTTAAAAAAAATTTTTTCTATTGGAGTATAGTTGATTTACAATGTTGTGTTAGTTTTCAGGTATACAGCCAAGTGAATCAGTTATGCATATACCTGTATCAACTCTTTTAGATGTTTTTATTAGATTCTTTTCCCATATAGGCCATTACAGAGTATTGAGTAGAGTTCCCTGTGTTATACAGTAGGTCCTTATTAGTTACCTATTTTATATACAGTAGTGTGTGTATGCCAGTCCCAATCTTCCAGTTTATCCCTCCCCACCCCCCCGCCCCTTACCCACTGGTAACCATAAGTTTGTCTTCTACATCTGTGACTCTGTTTCTGACATCACACTTTTCTGCAAGAACTCAGGCATTGTAGCCTATAGACCTGGTCTGGGATCCTTATTCCGCCATTTGTCAGTAGTTTCGCAAACGTTACTTCACCTCTTCGAGCTTCCATTTCCTCCCATGTGAAATGGTGATAATAAAGCTACTGTTGTGAGCAGCAAGTGCTTTTGTATATGAAGCGCCTGGTACTGAGCTTGGTGGATGATAAACATTCACAAGTGGTAACTGGTTTGAAAGAAGGGATGATACAAGTTGAATTGCAGTTTAGCCATCTATCAGCCAGGCGACCACGGGAAAGTGAATTCATTCTTCTGAGCCTTACTTTGTGGAACCACTAATTTTATGCGAATATTTCTGTGTCTGGACTGCTGCCGATATAATGCTTAGAATATGGTTAATATATTCGAATATATGGCAGTTTTTACCACAATGACTATTGTCATTTGCTTTCCTGACATTCTTCTAGTCTCTGAAGTTCAGACTGCCACCCAGTAGTTTCATGTTTCTGCCTCTTCCGGCTCCCAGGCAGATCACAAAGGGCAGAGCTCTTATCCTTTTCTTGCATGTGCTCAGGGAGTCTCTTTGTTTCCTGAACTGCGGAGGCCGATTGCATTCTGCGAGATGTTGGCAGCATCCTTCTGTAATTTTATGTTGTGTTGCTTCAACAGGGATTGCTTTGTTGACACACATTGGCCATATGGAAACGATTTTGGATGGTACTGTTGACAGCCGTGTTTACATTGCTGTTTGTGTCTTTTTCCCCCTAGTTCTAAAACAGTTCCGGCCTGGGAGATTCTATCCACATTGCAATAAGCATCTTTTTCTTTCTGTCGCCCCACCTCCCTTTTCTTCTTCAAACACAACTTGCTCCTTATTTGTATGTGTAGGCAAATTGCCGAGGTGTGTATCAGAATTGGTGATGACGAGTGTGTTTCAGAATCCTCTGTCTTAAGGGAAACACTTTACTAAGTTTCCACTGGTATAACTGAAAAAGATAAAAAACCAAGTGAGAAAACTAGGCTAATAAGATGAGTCAAAAGGGAAAAAGTTTCAAGTTTAAATAAAGGACTATTATAAATATAAAGACAGGTGAATGGTATGAGGGTTTTCATGGGCTTTTTGGGGTAAGTCAGACGAAACAACCTATTAAAATTATAATAAAAAACACAGCACTTGACATATTTAGACAGATTGCAAATGCTTACTGTTAATTATCTCTTCTGGTTGAGAAGTGGAAATTTTGATCAAATTTTGGAGAGGAAGAGAGAGAGAAAAATCTCTAGGTGATTTATAACCTATATATAACTTTTGGCAACATGCCAGATTTGTTGGACGATGTTCTGATGTTCTCTTAGTAAGGCATTTGCAGCAAATGGACTAGATTCTCAGAAACAAATCCAAAGGAAAGAATGATCAAGTTTGCCCATATCCGACAGCTTCCATGTCATGAAAAATTCTCATTCTAATCACAGAGGTGGCATATGGGGCAAAATAAATTTATAGGATGATTCCATTAATATGAAGTACTAAAATAGGCAAAACTAACCTATAGTTATTAAAATCAGATCTGTGATTGCCTGAGGTAGGAGGTAGGGGGAGATTAATTGGAAAGGAGCATAAGTGAATTTTCTGGAGTGATGGAAACCTACATGTTGATGGAGTTAGTGGCTGTATGGAAGAGTACGTTTGTCAAAACTCACTGAACTGTACCTTTAAAATATGAGTATTTTATTACATGGTAATTATACCTCAGTAAAGGTGACTGAAAAATTGAATCTGTACTAAGGCATAGGAGAGAACATAAATATTAATTAGGAAACCTATTGAGAGTCAGAGACAATTATCACTAATATAAAATAAGAGTAAAAATAGATACTAAGCTCTCAGAAAATTAGAACACATGATCCCATGAAATATCACCTTTAGTCAGTTGTTGATTTAAAACTAGCTTTCAATGAAGAACCGCATCCTTATTTCTTGCAGTTGTCATTCATTTAATTGTCTACTGGATCTGAGTCAAAATATTCAGAGTCCAGATTCCCAAGGATTTTTCTACAGTCTTTGGCCACACAATGGCACGATATTTGGGTGAAGAGAAAAAACAATCCAGATGTTCATTCAGATGTGCACAAATATCCAAAGACTCTTGGCCTCATATTGAATTTCCTCAGTAAAATATGTATCTTGTTACAAAATTATCAATATGTGAATGTTACAGTCTTTTTCTGGTATTCCTCTGCAGCCTGATTTTGCTCCTTAAGTGGAGGGGTTCTGTGTGGGAACAGGTTAAAGCACACAAAGCTTTGTGATCTTGGGGCATGTGTATTTGGTGGCAGTAATGGACCCACTGAAACAGGTGCCGCCGTTGAACTATGTGACTGCCCTCACAACAAGTTAGAAGGGAGGCACGGATAGGGACCGGCCTCTGGGCCAAACAGGTATTCACCTGGAGTAAAAGCTACTGCATTTAGCAGAGGGCCTTGTGCCTAGCAGATGCTCCAAAATATTTAAAATTTAGAAGATATTCACTCCCTTCAACAGTCAATTGTATTTCCCATTTGAAACACCATAAGGATATAGCAACGAGTTAAGCTTCCTTAAGCCCTGAATTTCTTTATGAGTTAGAACTTAATTGGACACATTATTATAGTGTACAGTGCTAATTTATTTTCCTATATAAGTGACAAAAAAGTGGGAGCTTCCTCACAAGCATTTATTACCATGATGAATCGTTTAGTTATCAAAAGGTTGCAGTGAATTCCTTGGTGATCATGGAATTCTACAATAGGGTATTTATTAAAATTTATCCAGGTTAGAGAAAAGCTTTACACATTAATCTAAGCCAGCTGTAATGTTTAATATGATTTGGGGATCTAATTTTGCTTCATTGGTTCTGCTTCAGGTAATGCCAACTTAATGATCCATTTATGTAATTGTAGAATAATAATAAAAACGCCTAACAATTTTAAGATTCGGGGTGTTACGAAACATTTCTCCTGGAAACCTAATATATCACAGGGTGATCTGAGGGGAAAAATTTATGTCAAAAAAGTTTGGGGAACATTTTACAGTGTTGCAGTTTCATCGTGCCCATTTAGCAAATGAAAGTCTGCCTTAATTAGTTCGGGCTTCTGTCACAGAACACCATAGACTGGATGGCTTATCAACAACACACATTTATTTCTCATGGTTCTGGAGTCTGGGAAGTCCAAGATGAAGGCGCTGGCAGGTTCAGTGTCTGGGCAGAAATTATTTTCTAATTTCATGGATGGCAGTTTTCTCGCTGTATCCCCACATGGCAAAGCGGTGAGGGAGCTCTCTGGGGTCTTTTTTATAAGGGCACTAATCCCATTCATGAGGACTCCACCTTCACGACTTAATCACTTTCTCAAAAGCCCTACTTCGTAATACCACCACACTGGGAATTAGGCTTCAACATACGAATCTTGGTGGGGGACACAGATATTCAGTCTAAAGCATTTCACTCCTGGTCCCTCCAGTTCATGTCCTTGTCTTACGCAAAATCATTCATCCCATTTCAATATCCCCTGGACTCTTAACTCAGTCCAGCATCAACTTAATGTCGAAAATCTCATTGAAATATCATCTAAATCAGATATACGTGGAACTCGAGGTACAATTCATGTGAGGCAAATCCCTCTCTAGCTGTGAACCTGTGAAAACAAATATGTCCTGTGCTTCCAAAATATAGTGGGACAGGCATAGGGCAGCATTCTCATTCCAAAAGGAAGAAACAGAAAAGAGAAAGACGTAACGGATTCTAAGAAGTCCAAAACCTAATGGGGCAAATTCCATTAGATCTTAAGCTGGAGAATAACCCTCTTTGGCTCAATGTTTTGCCTTCTAGGCCCACAGGGGTGGCAGTGTCACCCCTATGGTTTGGCAGGACAGCCCTGCAGTGGCTTTCTGTCTGAGTTGGGTTTCAGCATATGAATCTGGGGGGGGGAAGTGGTGCAGACACAAACATTCAGTCAATGGCAAAGTCTCAGGGAAATAGTGCAATGAAGAGCCATAGAGAATTTCATTTAACCCAGCATTTCTTAATTATTCATTACACCTTCGGTTGTCTTAAGGAGCACTGGTCTTGAGAAAAACAGAGTTTGAGACATGTTGGTTTTTTTTTTTTTTTTTAATTACATATCTCCTTTATGTCTCAGAGCTACCCAGTGAAGTACTCACAGAGCTTAAGTTTCTTTCCAAAGTGAAAGTAGTAAGTAATGGAAGAAAGATCAAGTACTCAACGAAAGATCAAAACAGCTCAAGTTGTTGTCTTCTAATGCCATCAATCCATTCATCCACCCATCCTTCCATCTTCCTTTCAACAAAATATGTTCTTCTCTCTGTCCTAAGCTTCTTGGCTACAGAGCTAAAGCAAGCAAAGGTGGTTCCTTAGTGAGAGGGGGAGGCATCTGATAAATAAGATGTTTTCACACAGTGATGTCTACAATGATGGAGCCCCACTGGTGGATGTGACAGGGAGGGACTGGCGTGGGGATAGATTGGGCTATTTTAAATGGGGGTAGTAATGATGGTCCTCCCAGTGGATGTAAAACCTGCTTTGAGACCTAAAGATGAAGAAGAATCTCTTTCCACTGAGCCATATTTTAAATTTAACTAAAGGACTCCAATACGATATAGCAGGTCATTAAGAGCATAAGTCTGCCTTGGTAAATCATAGTTCTTACTGATTGGGTAATCTTGGGCAAGGAAGTTAATGACTCTGTGCCTCAGGTTTCTGATCTGTAAAAATGCTGTTATTAATACTACCCATCTCAGAAAGCACTGTTAGGAGTTGGATGAGTTAATACAATGTTAAGAACTTAATGCACCCCCTGACTCATAGCAATAAATGCTAGTTGCGTTGTTATTGTTATTTCCTTGTGATTTCTGGTATTTGCCTCCTACCAGAGACCTGGAGTGAGCCTGGCTGTTGAGCTGGTTGTTGGGACTGCATGACTTTATAAGACTTATGGAGTTTGGGAAAAGCAAAGGTGTAATTTCCCCTTTGTAACTGTGAAGGTTATAATCCTGAGAAACTCCATGACATGATCATATATGAGCCCTTAAGACTTTTAAGTCCAGCATTGGCATCGGTGTGCTCTGCACACTGTTCAAGCTCATGTGTGAGTGGCGTCGACTGGCCAGCTCTTGGCTGGGCTGAGCAGGTTGGGGGCCGTGCTGCTGGCTCCTGCGCTGCTCTCTGTGGCTGTGATCAGTCCCATCAGGACTGAAGAAGGCCAGCCAGCCAAGCAGAACTGAGCCTCCTCCAGCACCCTGCCAAGGAGGGGGGGTCAGGTCCACCTGTAACCCCTTTGTGGCACAGCTGGAAACCTCTGGCCTGCAGCTAATTAGAATCCTGGGCTGTTGTGGGGAAAGCTACTCAGGTGGGACCCAAAAGATTTGGCAGGAGAGACCTTGAATCCCGGGAAGGTCATCGCGTTGGTGCTTGAGTCCAGCAGGTGCCCCTGTCTCCCCAGTAACAGTCTTTGAGGGCCACAGACTGACTCTGGACTGATTCTTGAAGAAGGGAGCCTTGATCAATCCAGCTCAAAACTGCTCCAAACCTAGCACCCCTTCTCTCTGCCCCTTACCTTTCACCTTCCTCTTTCCTGCTGCTCCCATTTGAACGTGCTTCCTTCAATACTCCTCCTTTAAAACTAGAAAAATCCACAATCTGACTTGATGGTTTATGAAGAAAGACTTGATGGGCCAGGGAAAGGCATCCCATCATTTATCAGTGGAAATCCTACTCCTCCATAGCTTGTCTTCCTTAATGATGAGAAGCTCTCAGGCTTAGGAATAAGATCTCTTATTTTTCCTGAAAAGAGAAATATGAAATATGTAAAACTCAACATATCTATAGAATTTTCAAAACATTGTTTTAATGAGTGCAGATGGTTAGCTAAATTTGATCATCTTAATGAAAATAAAGAAATCACCACTCTGGATAATACAGTATTTATAAGATGCTCACTAGTGAATTTCCCATGTGTCTCCTCATTCACTTTTTCTCCCCAAATATTGATCAGCTTTCAACTTATATACTTTTTTTTTTTTTTTTTTGTGGTATGCGGGCCTCCCTCTGCTGTGGCCTCTCCCGTCGCGGAGCACAGGCTCCGGACGCGCAGGCTCAGCGGCCGTGGCTCACGGGCCCAGCCGCTCCGCGGCACGTGGGATC
>NC_041228.1:73916176-73942335 GCF_002837175.3 Physeter macrocephalus
TCGGCAGGCGGACGCGCAACCACTGCGCCACCAGGGAAGCCCTCAACTTATATACTTAAGCCACATAATTTCTATATTCAAAATTTTATTTATTTAACAAACATTAACTGAGAACTTATTATGTCCCATACAGTGGTAGATGTTGAATGAGTAAGCTGTATTTCCCTCACTTGAAGAATTACTGCTATATAGTGATTCAGATACAAAAACTGATAAATTAAGACACATTACAAAAATCACAGAATTAAAGGGCTCAGCAGAGGTCTATTGGGGATATAGATGGTGAGTGGCCAGATCTGCCTGGGAAGGTTGAGAAGTTATTTGAATTGGCAGATTCAAGGATTCCTGAGGCAGAGGAAAGAGAACCTTCTATGTAGGAGAAACAAAGTCAGAGATGTAGGTATTGGGAGTAGTGGTGATGCATTTAGTGTATGTGTGGGGTGGAGGGCAGGAGATGAGCTCAGGGGTACAGAACAGGGCAAGACTGGGATGTGTATGTTGTGTCAGGGAAGAAAATTTATCTTTTTCTCATTGGTAGTGGAACGTGACAGAGTCCTGCTTTATTTTCTCTTGGACTTTGTTGAGAGGAATTATGGCAGTGAGACCAGATAGAAGACTTTCGAGATTCCTATCAAGAAATGATGAGCTCCACTGAGGACTGATGAGAAGAGGAGTGGATGGATTAGAAAGACATGTAGGAAGCAGAATACATAGAATGTGGAAATATAAGAACTGAAAGAGTTGAAGATGATGTCAGTGTTTCTAGGGTGAAAGTTTATTTATTAAAAAAATAATTATTGAGGGTTTTTTTCTAAGCCAGGTAGATATAGGGGCATATTAGAGTTTCCAGTCCTGGGCCATGTGTTTGTTCACCCAGGAAATGACAGTACAGTGTGACATGGGTTACGTTAGAGTTTAATAAAGAGTACCAGGGACACTTCAGTTGCTATCGTTGCCTAACAAACCACTGCAAAAGTAGTGGTGTGAAACAGCAACAGTTTTACTATGCTCCTGGATTCTCTGGATCAGGAATTCGGAAAGGCAACATGTGATATGAGGAGCCTCATCTGGGAAAATGTGAAGATGTGAAAGAAGATGACCCATTGCTATGGGCTAGAATTATATGAAGGCTCATTCATTCACGTGTCTGGGCTCCTGGCTGGGAGGACTCAAAGGTTGCATGTGGGTGTCCACTCTATGTGGCTTGACTTGCTCAGTGCAGGGAAACCTCAGAGGGGCTAGACTTCTTACCTGGACGCTCAAAGCTTCAAGCACAGGTCTTTCAATGAACAAGGCAGCGTTGCCTTTTCTGGCTGGCCTTAAAAGTTGTTCACCATCACACTGCCACATTTTATTGGTTAAAGGAGAGTCCTAAGCCCACCTGGATTCTAGGGCGGGGGACATAGACTCCAACTCTTATAGAGAAAATTGTCAAGACTGCATTGTAGAAAAGCACATGGCAGGGAAGATATTGTGGCCATCCTTGGAAAATAAAATCTGCCATAGACACCCAACCAAATTTCAGGATAAGGCTTTGTGGGGAAAATTGTTTTTAAGTGTGTAGGCAGAGGAGACAGCATACACAAAGATCTTCAGGAAGGAAAGAGAACACTTTGCATCCAGCAAATCTGAACACAGAGTTGAACTAGAGCAGTCAAGGGAACTCAGCCTTGTGTAAGCAACTGTGACCTTGACCACAAAAGATCTTTCAACCTTTGGAAAAAACCTATGAACCTTGTCTGAAAGGTGGAGGGAATTCTTGAAGGTTTTTAAGCAGTCATGGGGTGGGGACATTTTCACACTTGTGATTTAGGGTATATCCTTCTTTCTGTTGGGTCTGGAATGATGAGCCAGGGTTTGCTAAGGAGAGTAGGATGACAGAAAGGATGGGATGGACAGTCTTGATATGCAGGGTCTTCTAAGAGAAGGGTAGAAAGTGGACTGCAGAACAGAGAATGGATGGGAACATGGCAAGATTAGAGGCAGGGTTCTCAGGGACCAGGCTTTTACGGTAATTTAACTAAGATAGGGTAGTGTCTAAACTAGAAATATCGAAGAGTTGGAAGAAAATGGACAGATTTGAGAAATAGTCAGAGACTATAATAGACTGGATCTAATGACTGTTCATATGTGTGGGATAGGGGAGAAAGAAGAAATGGGAATTCAGTTACTTGAGACAGAGAATACAGGAGGTGGCGCAGGTTGGAGTAGAAAGAAATAAAGAGCTCCTTCTCATTATTGTAGTTTAAATAATTAATTTAGCATCTAATGGTGTGTGACATTATGTGAATTTTATGTACTGAGACATGGTGATATTTACTCTTTTTTTGTTGCTTTGTTTTTTAAAAGAGTCTACCTCTATTGCATACATAGGTGTAGAGTGAGTATTTAGTGTTTACAGAACTGTTAAATAAGTAAGAAAATCCTCTTTTGAAATAAGATACACATTTCTGCGTGAAATTAATGGAATATATTCTTAGTCATTTACTTTTTATTTTTTATGGAAATAGATTTATTCAAAATTAGAGATTTTGCATTAAACATGTGCAAGAGGCCCTCATTAACTGACAATAATTGGTACTTTTGTCAATCTTTGCCCATATAATCAAGAAGCAACTGCAGAAATAACCTTATAGAATCTGAAAAGCATATAGAGTCTCTCAAGTATGTTAGAGTTGGGTTTGAACTACCTGGAGAAAATTGCACTGAAAAATATATTACAGCAGAGGGACAGCTGGAGGTCACAATGGAAGCTTTGGCCTGTGGTTTTAAAAATCAGAAATCTCGTCCAACTACTCAGAGGGTTCTAGAGACTTCAAATTGTAATTCCTACAAACTCAAATCAACTACAACCTCATTTATTTGCACTTGCACTTCCAAAAGGAAATACTGTTCTTGGTTATGAAAACACAATTTCTTCCCTAATGGGCTGCCCTTTCTTTGTGAGCATGCTTGCTTTTATTATTCTGAAAGGACAAATGCAGTCAAGCTACAGAATGACAGCTGCACACTGATTTCAGCAGAGTAACGAGAGACTTGTTCCCTCATTATATTTAGTTTATAGGCAATGTACCCACTTTCAAACAAAATAAGAAAATACATTAAATGAGAACCTTGTGTAAATTTTCGCTAAATGGAAAGAAAGCCTGTATATATATATATATATATATATATATATATATATATATATATATAAAAGTAATTTCTATGATTTTTCATGTAAGTATTTCATATGTGTATATTTTTCATATAAGTGTATATTTCATATAAATGTATATGTATATATATCACAATATATATATGCACACAAACACAGAGCCTCATCAAGCTATTCGTTAAATAAGTACTTATTAAGTATCTACTGGCTGCAAAATAACATTCTAGGTGCAGAGGATATAGCAGTTAACACAGAAGGCTTAAATCTCTGCACTGGTGCATTTCACATTCTACCCAGTGGTGGGTAGATATAGGCCCAAGATGAGTTTGGATGAGAAAAAAATGAACTTCTCTAAATAATTGCCATCTTGAATATCTCTCTTTTATCTTCCATGGGCTGCTGAAATTTTATGGTGCATCAGAACCACCTGAGTTACATATTGAAGTGCAGATTCTTAGCCCTCACATCCAGAATTCCTAAGTCACTGTATCTCAGTAGGAGTCAAGAAATCTGAATTTAAAAAATGCACAGATTAGGATGAAGATGGTCCACAAGCCACATTTTGGGAAGTTCTGTTATATGAGGAAAGTTCGTTCGTTGTGTCTTCCATAATTTCTTTACTGTATGGTCATTGTTAATATCCTGCCACACCAGTAGAAATGCCAGAGATCCCTTCATGCCCCAGGACTTGAGTGATTGCAAGTATATGGTGTTCTTAAGAACAATCTGACTTTATTTATAGAAATGAAAAATTTTAATCAGAATATTTTCAGCTACAGTTTGTTGGTCATCAATCATGTGAGTAACATGACTTGTGTACATTTATTTATAGCTTATATAAATATGTGTACATTTGGTTATGATTATATTTCTTTGTTAACGATATCACTGTTTATATTTGCAAACATTTGTCATGTATGCTCAAGGGAAGATTTGTGTATTACTAATAAATGTAAATAGTAATACTACATGTGGCTTGTGATTTATGTGCACCTTTTTCTAGAAGTGCAAATTTAAAGCTGCCTGAGGTCTTCTTTTTTTTTTTTTGAGGCTTGGGAAAAGTATGTTTTATTTTTTAAAATTTTTATTTATTAAAAAAATTTTTTATGGGAGTAGAGTTGGTTTACAATGATGTGTTAGATTCAGGTGTACAGCAAAGTGAATCAGTTTTACATATACATATATCCACTCTTTTAAAGATTCTTTCCCCATATAGGCCATTACAGAGTATTGAATAGAGTTCCCTGGGCTATACAGTAGGTTCTTATTAGTACAGATGCCTGAGTTTTGTGTTTTGTGCTAATCCCCACTTTATTCCAGTCACAGTTGATTAGACACACAATCAAACCCTCCCATTTCTCTCTTGGGTCCTCCTTAAAGTTGCTGCTGAATTTTTATTCACAGACAGACACTCAAACACACTCTTCTTAATGATGTGTGATGTCTCCATTTTGCCCACAAATTTCAGCAACTCAAGGGTGAGGCCAATAGTGTACCACTCACCCTTTTCTTGCCTGTCACCATGTATCTTATTTTTCAGCCAGGAGGAATTTTTTGCCTGGAACTTTTATGCCACCAGGTTTGAGAATAGACTTCTCCATTTGTTTAAAATACAGTTTCTTATCTCTTTTTAAAAAATAACAGCTTTATTAAAATATAATTTATATACCATATAATTTACCTGTTTCAAGTATAAAGTGCAAATACCACCACGATCTAATTTGAGAACATTTTCATCCCCCTATCAAGAAATTCATACCCACTAACAGTCACCAGTGCTAGACGACCACTAATCTATTTTTTGTCTCTATAGATCTGCCTATTCTGGACATTTCATATAAAAGGAATCGTACAATATGTGGTCTTTTGTGACTGGCTTCTTCAACTTAGCATATGGTTGTTGTGGTTCATCCGTGTTGTATCATGTAGTTCATTCCTTTTTGTGTCTGAATAACACTCCATTGCAGCATGTATGTAGTACAATTTAATTTATACATTTGTTATCTAATGAACATTTGGGTTGTTTCCAAATTTTGGCTATTTTGAATAATGCTTTTATGGATATTCATGTATCTCTTGTCTTCTTTATCTGGTTATATCCTAGCCATCTTTCAAGGCCAAACTCAAATGACAGCTCCTCTGTGAAATCTTCCCTGGTCTTTCACGAAGTCACTCACCTTTCCCCTACTTTCCTTTCCATTATGCACTTTCTCATTAGCACTTGCCCTGGGTTTTTAACCTTGCGGTCCCCTCGTTCAACTGTGAACTTCCCAAAGGCATGGGCCGCGTCTCACCATTTTTCCTATCTGCCTTGGTGCTCTGTAGAGTCAGGGCTTGGTCAATAGGCAGATAAGTGTTATTTGTAGGAGGGCAAGAAGAAACAAAGTAAGGAAGGGAGGAAGGAAAGGAGAAGGTAGCCTTAAGATAATAAACTTTGGTTTTTAACTGAATCACAGTGCTGTATTTTCTGAGACTCGTGACATCAACAGCCAGATGAATTGTTGGAGGAGTGGGAAAAGGGGTTTTTGAGTCAGAAATAAGCTCATTATATTGGTAGTACAAAGGTAAGAGACTTGAATAGTTTTATCATATTTCCAAATCTTATCAGAATTAAAACTGCAAAACCAGTGACAACAGTGAGTCAGAAAATTAAACACGCAAGCTATAAATAGACAATTTTATATTTCAGTGATTAATCATAACAGCACCACTTAATTTGTGTTTTAAAAAGGGTACATATTTTTCATTAAATATTTCTTCATCTTATAACATGTATTACATAGCTGAGAAATTACTCGTAATATACGAAATACGTAGACTATACATAAGATTTGACATGTAGAATATACACAAAATTTGGCCAGAACATGGAGGCGAGAAAGTTTTTTCTTTAATCCGAAGGAGGGAAAGTCTACATCAAAATGGAGAAACGTGTGTGTCTTTCAAAGTGAACAATTTCATGTTCATAAAGAGTAGAGTAGAGAAGAGTAAATCTGAGATGCTGGAATCTGTGCTGTCAGGTTGGAAGGACTCGGGGGGCCCTCGGTCAGTGGGGTGAAGGGGCCGGAGGAAGCCATCTTTGCTCTTGGCTACCCCTTATCCAGCTATTAATTAACGTTTAAGGCTGCCAAGGGAGAGCCCTGTTGGAGGTGAAATGGAAATGGCTGAAAGTTTTCAAGAAGGATCTGAGTCTTTCACTCTCTTTGTGCCCCCAAGAGTAATAAGAGGGATAATTTCAGAGCGAGAAAGATAAAACCAAAACACAATTTGACCTACTCTTTACTTTTTCCTAGGGCAAACCCTGACTACTCCATTCCCTTTCTGCTATTGCTTTTGTTCAAGTACATGAGTTATAGTCTTGGGCTTGGTGCAAAATGCAATAGGGTGCTCTTGGCAACAATTATCACCAATGGGTGGAAAGCTAATAGGTGGCATCAATAACAATAATAAGATCTACCAATTATCGGAACCTATCATGGGGCCAGATACTCTGCTAACTGATTTGTATCTGAAATCTTACTTAATAATTATTGCATTGTCCTAATGAGGTAAGTATTTGTATCCCTATATTTTAAGGGAGAAAATAGAGACTCTAAACGATTAAGCCTATTGTATTTCATGAATTTAGTCATTCCATCTACTCTTTCAATGACTATTAAGTAGTGTCCATTCTATAAGAGGCATATGTTTGAGTGTGAAGTTGGTTCATCTCCAAAGCTACCACCTCCTCCTGTGCTCCAGATCCATCTCTGTACCTTCTTGGAGTTTTGCCTCATCACTTATTTTGTCTGCATGTGGCATCAGAACTTTTTCTATCTGCTTTTCCCCACCATGTTAAAATCTCTTAAGCCATTACAAAACTGCTTTTTAAATTTACATTTGTCCCCCTACCTACTCCATCTCTCTCCTTCCACTTGAGGGCAGACTTCTTACGATAATGCTCATTCATCTCTAACTCATCACATATTCACCCCTCAACCAATGTACCTCGTTCTTTCCCCACTACTCAACGGAAACTGTTCTAAGCAAAGTCATCATTAACTTTCCAGTTGCGAAATAATGCACGTCTTCTCCTATGTCTACCTTGCATGATTGCTCTGTGATATCTGACCCTGTGGACCATTCTCTTCTTTGGGTTTCCCCTCCCCTGACCTCCATGTTTCTCTTATCCTCTAGCATCTTGTTCTCAGTCTCCTTTGAAGGCTTATCTTCTGGATCCAACGCTGAAATATTGATACTAGTCTTTGCCAGAGTCCAATCTTTGGCCTTTTGCTTTTCTTATCTATAGTCATCATTGGTAAACTTGCTTAAATCTGATGATTCCCACATTTATATCCACCTCCCAGGTTTCCTTTTCTAACGTTAAAATCATAAACACAACCACTGATCTTTCCCATTTGTTTGTTCTACACGCATCTCAAAATCAACATTAAAAACTGACTTCATACTTTTCTCTATAAAATTTTCCTTTTCCTTATTTTTCTCAGTGATGACATCTAGTCACCTAAACCAGAAAACTGGAATCAGTCTAAGCCCCTCCATCCTTCAATCCTTTCCCACCTTCGCTTGGTCACTTGATCCTCTTGAGTCTACTTTCTGTATTTTATTTGGAAGCCATCTTTTCTCCATCCCTCCTTGTTACTCCTTTAGTTTACATCTCTTCTTGCCTTAATTACTGTAATAACCTCCTGAATGTTCTTCCTGCCTTCAATCTTTTTTCTCTGTAAGTCATCTTTCACAGAATTTACAGAGGGATATTAAATGCAAACCGAAGCATGGCATTCCCAGTAATAAATTCTGGTGATGGGTTTCCATAGCATTCAGGAAAGTCTGAATTGCTGAGCTTGGCAAACAAGGCTTTCATCACTAGGTCCATGTCTTTCTTTCTAGCTTTATTTATCATCCACTCCAACATGCCAGCTGCACCCCCAGAAAAGTTGAAGTGCAGACTATTTACCATTAAAGGTCCTTGGTGTGTGATCCTGTCAGCAATGCACTTTTGTTCTTTCACCCCTTGAGACTGTTGTTCTCCCTTTTCTCCATCTTTTACAGTTTCCTTTGGATTTGTGACAGGTGGAGCTGATTGCTCCTCTAATCTGAGCTAGATGATTTCTCTCTTTTTTTATCCCACAGACTATGGATTATTCTTTTTTAAAATCTTTAACCTGATACTTAAAACACTTCACTCAAAGTAGTGGTAAACTTATTTCTTTCAGAAAGAGAGTGTTAATTTGTTGAGGAGTTTTTATCTTCGTCCCTGGCACACAGTAGGGATATAATTAACATCCATAGTGTTATCAAATAAATGAATGAATCCATCTGAATCTGTTCTTTAATGTCCCAGTGGAATCATCTTAGGTTTTCTCTAAATGTAATAGCGGAAGGCTCTTTTCTTTCCAAAAAATATCATGGAGGAATTAGAGCATTTCCTGTATGTACCTCATATTGTTTTCATAGAGGGCACTGATTTCTCTTTGATTTTCTCAAGAATAATATTACCTATACGACTCTCTTTCTGATCAAAGTAGACCCTTGGTGACAGAGAGCTTAGATAAAGATTTTGAGAAAATCAGACACAGGGGAATTCTCATTATACGGTAGATTAAAGATTGTCCTAAAGCAAGTCCAATTTATGAGATGCCGGGGCCTGCCTGAGATCTGAGACTTCTGAGGTTGTGGGATGCTTGTTTGTTTCCTGTCATTTATTTCCAAATATCTAGTGTAAGGGAGAAACTATTTTTTAAAAATAGACTTGTCTCTATGTGTGAATGTTAGTGATCACGTAGGGAAATAGTTAAGATGTAGAGTTTTAGATAAAATCTAACATTCTGTAGTTAAGAGAAATGATGCTTACACATGTGCTAATCATGCATCATATTGGCGTAATCACTGAGAACATGACAGAGGAAGCTGGCACATTACATTTGGATCAGAGGCTTTCCTTTCTTCATACAGTGAAGAATGATTGAAATTTCTCTGTCCTAGTTCTCTAATTTCTTTATTCTCACTTATTTAATACTCCATGATGACGTGGTATTCTACCATAGTCTTCCCTCCAATTTTCAGCTTAATATCCTCTACATCGTCCCCTTGACAGTCTGGAGCAATATTTTCTGGGGAAAATAAGAAAGATCTCTTCTCCATGCTCAACTAATGAATCTTTTTATTTCTCTGAACATATTCATACCTCATTCATTCCAATCTCTTAAAAATCAATATCAGTTTTATTTTTCTCATTTTTTGCTTTCAAAAAATATTCACTTGCTCATAGTCTTCCAGTGGTTTCTCTCAACCTTGGATTTAGTCACAAAGCAGGAAAAAGAGCTTCAAGAGTCCATATTTATTCATTTACTTAACAAGTATTTATTGACGACCTACCATGTATCAGCCACTTGGAATGCACTGATAAAAAAAAAACAAACATGAATTGCTGCTCTGTGACTTTACATTTCAGTAAGGGAGGCATATAATATCTAGCAAACATGATAAATAAATGTGGAGTATTTGGTATGGTAAAGATAATAAGCTATGTAAAAAATAAAATAAGATTAAGGGAATCAGAAGTGTGAGGTGAAAAGAAGCAGTTTAAAATCCGAAATAGAAGGCTTAGAGTAAGTGTTGTTGAGAAGATTAAATATGGGCAAAGACTGAAGCAGGTGAGGGAAATAATCCCAGATCTGGCAATGTGCATTCCTGATGGAGAGAAGAGCAAGTTCAGTGGCCCCAGGATGTTGATGTGTGTGGCAGGTGTGAAAGACAGCAGGAAGCCACTGCAGGTGAGGAGGAGTTGGGGAAAAGAGGGCATCTCGGTGCTGAAGACAGAAGTAACAGGAAGCAGATCATGAAGACCTAGGAATTTGGCTTTTATTCTGAGCGAGATGATAAGCCATTGGAAGTGTTGTTTAAAGAGATCCGTGGCATAATCTGATAAATAACTTAAAAATATCACTCTGGATGCCATTTTTGAGTAGTTTGAAGAAGACACAGTAGGGGTAGGGAGACCTTTAAGAGGCCACTGCAGTACTCCAGGTGGGAAGTGATGGCTGCTGGGAATAAAATGACACATGTGGAGAGAGGGAGTATTTATCAGGATCTAGACAATTTTTAAAAAGTGAGCCTGATAGCATTTCCTGATGGATTAAATGTGGAGTTTCAGAGAAAGAGAGGAACCAAGGATGACTCTTAAGATTTTTGTTTTGAGGAACTAGAAGGATGGAAATGCCACTGGGATAGGGAAGATCCAGTGGAGCAGGATGGGAGAAAAATCAAAAGTTCAGCTTTGGAAATATTGAATTGAAGATGTCAAAATCCAAGTGACAATGATAAGTACGTAGTTGGATTGATGACTCTGGAGTTCAGAAGATAGATTTGGGCTGGAGATATAAATTTTAGAGTTTTTGTCAACATATAAATGTATTTGAAGCCATGAGACTGGAGGAGGTCATAAAGAGAGTGTGGGTACATAGACTGGAGACCTACGACTCAGTTTGAACAATAAGTGACCTAGAAAAAGAGGAAGACACAGAAAAAGAAACTAAAAAGGGAAGCCCAGTGTGAGGTGGAAAGAAAACTAGAGTGGGGCTCCCTGGAAGCCAACAGAAGAAAGAATGTCCAAGAGAGAGGAATCAGTTCTATCCAATCCTGCAGATGGGTCAAACAAGATGAGGAGGAAGGTCAATAAGGAGGTCATTATTGACCTTGACAAGAGAATAGTTTTTGTGGACTGGTGAGGGAAAAGTATGGTTGAAAGAGTATTTTAAGAGCATGGAGGGAGAGGAATTAGAGGCAACAAGTATAGACAACTTGTCTCAGGAATTGTACTGCAAAGCGTAGTTGAAAAAATAGGGCATTAGCTGGTGGGGGAAATAGTGTTGACAGTGTATTTTTAAAAATTTATTTTTAAATTAATTTTTATTGGACTATAGTCGATTTACAATGTTGTGTTAGTTTCTGCTGCACAGCAAAGTGAATCAGTTATACATATACATATATCCACTTTTTTTTAGATTCTTTTCCCATATAGGTCATTACAGAGTATTGAGTAGAGTTCCCTCTGTGCTATACAGTAGGTCCTTATTAGTTATCTATTTTGTATACAGTAGTGTGCATATGTCAATTCCAATCTCCCAATTTATTCCTTATGTCCTCTTTCCCCCTAGGTAATCATAAGTCTGTTTTCTACATCTGTGACTCTATTTCTGTTTTGTAAATAGGTTCTTTTGTACCATTTTTTTAGATTCCATATATAAGTGATATCATATGATACTTGTCTTTGTCTGACTTACTTCACTCAGTAAGACAAGCTCTAGGCATTTTTTTTTTTTTTTTTTTTTTTTTTTTTGTGGTTGCGCTGGGTCTTTGTTGCTGTGCACGGGCTTCCTCTAGTTGCGGCCAGCGGGGACTACTCTTCATTGTGATGCGCGGGCTTATTGTGGTGGCTTCTCTTGTTGCGGAGCACGGGCTCTAGGCATGCGGGCTTCAGTAGTTGTGGCGCGAGAGCTCAGTAGTTGTGGCTCACGGGCTCTAGAGTGCAGGCTCAGTAGTTGTGGTGCACGGGCTTAGTTGCTCTGCAGCATGTGGGATCTTCCCGGACCAGGGCTCGAACCCGCGTCCCCTGCATTGGCAGGCGGATTCTTAACCACTGTACCACCAGGGAAGTCCTCTCTAGGTACTTTTAATCATAGAATAAATAACTTCTATTTGAATGCTGTTGATGAAATGGTGCATTAAAAAGGAAGACATTAATGATTTGGGAGAGACAGGAGTGAAAACTCAGAGTGATGTTTTTGAGGAGGCAGGGATGAAGTCTAGTGCACAGGCTTGGGGCTGGCCTTGTCAATAGCATTAGGTGGGCAGACAGTATATAAGTGTAGTTTCTGGTAAGTGGATTGCTGTGGTGGTGGGATGTCAGATAACTCCTTCTAATTGCTTTACACTTAAAAAACTTTTTTTGTTAAGAACAACCACAGAAGAGTATGCTAAGTATCAATATACAGTTTAGTGAGTTATCACCATACTGAAGACTATGTGGCCATCATTTTGGTCAAATAATAAAAAAACCGTAGGCAGCCCAGCGCCCGCACCCACACATGTTCCTTCGTAATCCTTCTGCACTTCCCCCCCAACAAAGCAACAGTTATCCTGAATTATCACGCTACAGTATTAGTTTTGAACTTTAAAAGCGAATGTACAATATTTTGCATTTGCGTCAACGTTGTGTTTGTCGAATTCATCTACTTTGTCGTACATTATTGTAGTACAATTATTTTTACTTCCATAGACTATTCCATTGTAAGATTACATAATTTGATTTTTCCATTCTACCCTTGATGGACATTTGGACTGTTTCTAGTTTTGAGCTTTTAGCCTGCTATAAACTCTATGGTACAAGTGTGGGGGGCTTTTTTGTTGAATACACACCTATGGGTACACATGTTCAATTTTAGGAGATAATGCCAATCATGATCATTTGGCTGTACCATTTGCACTTCCACTGGCAGCGTATGAATGCTCCCATTGTCCCAAATTATTTCCAACATTTGCAATTATTATCTGTTAAATTTTGATGTTTCTAGTGAGTGTGGCTTTTATTTCACATTTCCCTAGAAACTACTCAAATGGTGCACATTTTCATCTGTGTATTGTCCACTTTGATACTTTTTTTCTATAAAGTATCCATTCAAGTTTCTTGCCCACTTTTCTGACTATTCCCCATCAATAAGGGATCTTCACATATTTTGCATATGACTCCTTAGCTGGTTATATATATTGCAACTATATTTTCACATTTTGTGTTTGCCTCTTAACTCTATTAACGGTACTTTTGAGGAGCTGAGGTTCTTAATTTTAATAAAGTCCTATTTATTAATTTTTGCCCTTATGCTTTGTGCTTTCTACATACTATAAGAAAACATTTCCTGTGCCTCATTAAAAAGATATTATTTCTAAAAGTGTACTGATGGTTTCTCACATTTAGATTCATAATTGACCTGGAATTAAGTACGGTGTGAGATCGGGTCAAAATTAATTTTTTTTCATAAGGAAATCTAATTTTCTCAGCACTACTTACTAAAAAGACCATTCCTTGTCCATATCTCTGAAGTGCCACATTAGTCTTAAAATGAATATCTATATATGATTGCTTAGGTTTCTTGATCTTTATTCCATTTTAGTAGTCTATGTGTTTCCTCTTTCATCAATACCATATTGTCTGATTAATGTTGTACACACACACATATATTTTCTTAGCACACATATTTGTTAAATATCACTATACTTTTATTATGCTTTAGAAGCAATATCCATTCAAATCTTTACACATGTTGATCATTTTTATTGCTTGTCATTCCTGCATGAATTTCTGAGCTCCCATCTGGTTTCATTTCCCCTCTGTCTGAAAACACTTTTTAGGATTTCCATTACTGCAAGTCTGCTGGAGCTAACTTTTCCCAGTTTTCCTTTGTCAGAAAATATCTTTGTTGTACCTTCACTTTTGAAGAATGTGTTCTTTGCGAGTAGCATTCTGTGTCAGCAGTTATTTTCTTTCTGTACTTTGAAGATATAAGCTCTATGTCTTCTGTTGTTTCTGTTCAAAAATCTCCTTCAGTCTATTCTGGTCCTGTCAGATTAATCTCTTTTTGCCCCTGCTGTAGTTGTAAGACTTTATTTTTTTGGTTTTCAACATTTTAAAATGATGTACTTAAAAAAATTATACTGCTTGTGGCTCACAGTGCTTCTGGAATCTGTGTTCATAATGTTCATCCGTTTTAGAAAATTTTCAACCATTATTTTTTCAAATATTACTTCTGCCCTATTTTGTTTTCCTTCTGGGACTTTAATTACATATATATTAGCTTCTTTCTTTTTTTCCCCTCTCTATCTCTTTTCTATTTTCCATGCATATATTTCCTACTGTTTTGTTCAGGATATTTTCTTCTTCCTGACTTCTAGTTCAATACCATTCTTTTGAGGTCTGTTTAATCTACTACTAAAGTTATCTTTTGGATTCTTAATTTTGATCATTATATTTTTCAGGTCTAAAATTATCTTGTTTTATTTTATAGTTTCAGTATTCTTTTGAAATTCTCAATCTTATCTTTTATCTTATTAAGTATATTAAGCATAGTTACTTAAATGCCTCAAGCCTGATAACACTATTTTGTGAGTATTCTGTGTATCTATTTTCTTTTGTGTTTCTTTTCTTTCTTTTTTTATTTGTGTGATATTGTCTCTTTCATGAACACTGTTTTGATTAAGTTCTGGACATTGTATATAAAAATATTTTTTAAAAGTTATTGAGGATAATATCTTCCTTCAGGAAGGGTGTATTCTTGCTTCTGGTAGATATCTAGGAGCATTAGAAATCTGAATTATCTAATCTAATTTAAGGGATTGAGATAATTTACACCTTATGTATTTCAGAGTTTGCTTTGTTCTTATGGCATAGCTGGTTTTTACTGACCCAACCCGAAGTTTGTGTCGTTTACCAGAGTCCTTCCTTCTTGGTTAGACCCATTTCCGAACACTTTGGAACTCCTCAGAGAAGAGTTTGAGGACATGCAGTCTTTTTGTGGTGAACCACCCCCTTAGACCAGAAAAGATATTGAATGTGCTATCGAGTTTCTCAGCCCCTCACATGCCTCATCCTGAATCGGCAGATGTCCTTGGGATAAGTGGCAGGCTCAGTTATCTGTGTTTTCTTCTTCTCCTGGATCATACGCCACAGTACTTCATTATCCTATTAGTTCTATCTTGCTTTCAAGAAACTTTCAGGCGTATTTTTTTCTAGATCTCATGGCTTGTTTTTAATGGGGGAATTATCTAGTTCCCTTTCACTTGAAATGAAATTACTGATTACTTGAATTCTTTTAGTCAAGTAGGAAGAAAAGTCATCCATTTTACACAAGGATGGGACAGGAAATGCTGGAGGTTTGAGGATCAAGGAAAAGGTGTGAAGGAGTCAATTACCACAGTGAGAGAGTAAAGGTACTAAGGAATTATAGTTTGGTTGCTGGGTATTATTAAAAGCAGGATTGGGGGTTATGGTTATTAATTCAAAATGGTACCAAGAAGTCGGTTGTGCTTTCCTTTTGTTATGTTCTTTAATTATACAGTGGCTAAGGGTATAGGTTATTTTATCCAGGCTGGTGGTCTTGCCAAACAAGTCCAACAATGACTCTGATGGGCAAGGAAATTGGGTGTCTATGCTAGGGAGTGGTGAAAATGATTGACTGTGGAATTTAACCCAGGTATAAAGGGAGCATGGGAGATCATGGAGCTGAGAGACAATGAATAGTGATGGGAACAGTGGGTTGAAAGTCGCAATGGGATAGAAAAACTGTTGGCATGTGAGTACGAAAGGAAGTGAGCTGGAAGGAGGTGGAGCTCAGAGAAAGGGATTCTTGGAATTGAGGCTGTGGAGAGGTTGCGGGCATTGATGATGCAAGGTCTGAGGTAGGTCCTTACGAGGAAGTTGCTAAGGTAAGGTAAGGTAGGTAAGTTGCAGGCTTACCTATGACTACACTAAAAAGCTATTGTTAGGAATAAATAAGAAAATGTATGTGACAGGACTTCCTTCAAACTGAAGGAGAAGATTTCAAAGACTGAGAGCCAGATTATTGGAAGGATTATCTATGTGCATATTGAGATGGTCAAGAATTAACACCGGGGTAATTTTGGAGTGTCAGTGGGCCATGGAAATGTGAAGAAGAAATGAAAAGAGAAATGGGAAGGAACCTGGGTGTTGGTACACAACAGGAACAACGAGTAGTGGGTGATACAATCTCGTGGGGCTTTAAGCAGGGAGAATGGTCTGGGAGCATCAATGATGTCAGGCTGGACAGCTGCTCCATGTCTACCTTTATCAGTACCTGCATCACTTGAGAAGGCTGAAGGGGAGAATGTCTACAGGTGAGAATCAGAATGCATGAGAAGGAAGGACTCTTCAGAGGAGAGTTTGAGGACATGCAGTCTTTTTGTGGTGAACCATAAATTCCAGGAGATGCTGCAGGCTTACCTATGACTACACTGAAAAGCTATTGTTAGGAATAAATAAGAAAATGTATGTGACAGGACCAAGTATAGTGTCTGGCCTACATTATGGTTAAATGTTAGAGTATCTTCACTCTAGTAAAATACTGTTTAGGATGGGCCTCAGATGTGTCCAGTGAGGAGAGTTTGGGCAATTTATTTGGACTTCTTGATAATAAGCACTAATTAAATATGTGCTCTTTCTACATACAATACACTGTGTATAATACTGCACAAACGTATAAATTAAAATGCCTTTGGCAGCAAACAACAAAAAATACAGCTCAGTGGCTTGATTTATTACTTATTCACTCAAAACAAAAGGTCTTGTGGTAGAATGACTTCACGTTGTTTTAATTAAGGGGTCCATGACATCATCAAGGTCATAGTTTCATAGTTTCTATCTTTCGCTTCTGCCATGTTCAGCATTTTGGATTGTTTCCTTATGCTGGCTCTCTTTATTAACCCGGGATAACTGGTCAGTTGCAGCCATGACACCCAGGTAATCTAGAGGAACATGAAGGAATGTTTCCTCCTGTGTGCGACTTTTTAACAGTGAGGAAAACTTTACACAGTAACTTCTTCTCAAGTCTCGCTGTTCAGAACGTCACCCCATGTTCACTTAAACCGATTACTGCCAAGGCGATGAGACCACCATGACTGGCTCAGACCAAGTTGGATCCACCCTCTGAGGCTTCTGCCTCCTTCCCTGAAGGACACAGATACATGTTGAATAAAATCAGGACTTTGTTAGCAAGGAAGAAGTGCCAAGGGCTTCACAGTGTATTTCACTTTTCTCCCTTTCATTTTTCAAGTAGTTGTGTCTAATATTACTTGTCACAATTATAGTTACCTCTTGACCCTAGACTTGCTGTAATCCTTTTTTCTTATGTGTATATGCAGAGATAATATAAAAATAGTCATAGAATGTATTAATTTTTTATTGCTGTGTATCAAATTACCACAAATTTAGCTTCTTAAAGTAACAGGGGATTATGATGTGAGGACTTTATTCAGATTGCATTCAAACAGAACAACTACAAACACGTTTGGAGACAATGTGAGAAATTTGAACAGGTACCAGGTATTAGATGGCATTAAGGAATTATGGTTATTCTGTTAGGTTTGATAACAGCAGTGAACATTGTAAGAAAATGTTTATAATTTTTAGAGATCTGTTCCAGAGTATGTAGGCGTAAAATAATGGCTCGGCTCTAATTAATAATTCAGAGAGAAAGAAGGAGAAAAGGAGGAAGGAAAAAAGGAAGGGAGGGAGGGGAAAGAGAGAGACACTAGACAAAGTAAATGAGGCAAGTTCTTGATAATAATTGAATCTTGTGATAAACATATATGATAATTCATTATCTTATTCTATTTTTCATAAGTCTTAAAATTTTCATAATGAAACATTTTAAAATGAGATTTACCAACTTGCTATTAAAATTTAATGTGTTTAGGCACGCACTTCTCCACTCGAATGCCTTTGCAAAAACTAAAAGAATAATGTAGTAGGATGCTTATCGTTCTATATTTTTAATAAGAAGAGACTTAACAATGAAATGATAAGTGTGCTTAAAATAGATGCCATCTAGATCAATTTTAAAGTTACATTCCTCTAAAAGCACTTTAAAAGTCAAATCTGAATTGTTATTAAGCCCACGGTCTTGGTATTAGTCTTGAATCAAAATTTATTTCCCTTTTTCTCAGTGCTTTCAGAATATTTTTTTGAATTCATTTGGCAAGGTATCTGAAAGTTTGCCTTGAGATAAATCCCTGGGTTCTGCCTGCATATTTGGCAGCAAGACCATTATGAAACTAGTTTCTGAGTAGACCCTGTCCTTCCTTATATGTCCTTCCATATATCGGAATCATTCAGAAAGACCCAGACGTAAAGGGTGTTATAGAGGCAACCTAAGTAAATAGATTGTGGTGGTAGATGAGCTAAAAAGTAATAGAAAGAAGCTTCTGTGTTGGCTCCTGCCTGGCTATGAAAATGCAGATATTATTTGCCTTTGCGATAATGCAACCCAACCACGTACATGGATGGATTACCATGGCCCCACTTTTGTCTTTTGTTTCGTTTTGTTTTCGTCTGATCTCTGTGGCGGAATGTTACTTCACCGTGATCAGTGTACAACAGATTGACTACCTGTCTTAAATGTTATTAGTAAGGCTTTTCTATTTGTTTTTATGCAGTAGAGTTGATGGAATTTTGTTATGAGTTGAATTATGTATGCAACACATTCAGATATTGAAGTCCTTACCTAATGCCTCAAAATGTGACTTTATTTGGCAGCAGGGTCATTGCAGATGTAATTAGTCAAAATGAGGTCAATTAAGGTGGGCTCTCATGTGATATGACTTGTATCCTTACAAAAAGAACATCATGTGATGAGAAAGAGACATGCACAGGGGGAAGACAAAGAGAAGACATAGCGAGAAGGTGGCCGGCCATCCGTAAGCCAAGGAGAGAGACTCAGAAGGAACCAACCCTGCCGACACTTTGATCTTGGATGTCTAGCCTCTAGAGCTGTGGGACGATAGATCTCTGTTGTTTAAGCCACCCAGTATGCTGTGTTTTGTTGCAGCAACCTCAGAAAAGTAATACTAACTCCAGACAAAGATTAGATGTCTTCTCATTTATATTGCCACGTTGAGTCTTTATTTTTTGGCTACATGTTTCAGGCATTCTTAAAATCTACATCAGTAAAATATCCTTTGGGGTGCATCTACAAAGCCCTAAAAAAAGTGAAATATCCACTATTTTGACTGATTCATAAGCATTTATAACCCAGGACAGAGGAATCCCTAGTAGCTATCTGAATTGTCTTTCCTTATTGGCCACCTCTGCTTTGGCAGTTTCATCACCCCAGTTAGTTTTCTTTCTTCTTTTTAATGTGGGGAGTAGAGGGTGTATTAAGAAGTACTGAACACAAGATTATAATAGTTGTGTTTGAACTAGTATTTTTATGTTATAAAATTACTCTTTTTGGATGACTATATCTCTGCAGTCTAGTGGGAGAGAATAAAAATAGAAAAAATTTCACTACACAGTAAAGAAATAATAGGAAGTTTTCTCTGTAATGTGAGTCTTGTTTTCATTATTCGTTACATGACGAATGTGTATGACCCTGGGTAAGTCCCTGAACACTTCTGAATTTCAGTTTACTCATATGCAAAATAGATACAACCAATTATAAGAATATTTAAGGGATAAAGTAAGATAGTCGATGTGCATAAATTTTGAAAATATAAAGCACTATGGAAATGTAGGACATTAAAATTATTAAGTCTATGAAGGCAGAGTCTGAATCCTAATATAAACAAATATTCTTATAATACTTCCTCGCATATTGCCTTGTATATGGAGGAAATTCACGACTGTGAAACTAAAATAACTGCTGAGAATAGTTGTAGGTTAAGAGAACCTAATAATTCATCCTTCCTCCAGAAGTCAACTGAAGTTAAGCACACAATAGCATTCTAATACTGGTGGTGATAGATTGTGTTTTTCAAAGAAGTGCTTCCAATCTTGTCCCATGTGCTCTTCTTATAATGTGGCTGACACTCCTCCCACATGGATGATGGGTCTGTGTTCCCTCCCCTTGTGACTGTCCTGTCCAACAGAGGATAGTGGAAGTGATGCTGTCTTCTGAGCGTAGGTAATAAAAGGATATAGCATCGTCCCACTTCCTCATCTCTCTCTCTCTTTTTGTCTTTCTATCTCTCTGTCTCTCTCTCTCTCTGTATCTCTAGGTCTCTCTCTCTCTCTCGCTGTCTCTCTTTCTATCTCAGAACACATGCCTTTGGGAGTCATCCCTCTTGTTACAAGAAAGCCCAAGTCACATGGAGAGCCATGTGTGGATGCTGCAGTCAACAGCTCAGCTAAAATGTCCTCCTGCATCAGGTGTATGACACACAAGTGAATGAGTGTTCTCTTGATTGGAGCCACGTTTTCAAGTTCTAGCTGAGATCTCAGATACCGTGGAGCAGAGATGAGCTGGTCTCACTGTGCCCCATCGGACTTTCAGACTTATAGAAAGTGTGAAAAATTACAAATGACGATTTGGGGGCGGGGGTGTTTGTTATGT
The DNA here is from genome assembly GCF_002837175.3 of Physeter macrocephalus. Lineage (NCBI taxonomy): Eukaryota > Metazoa > Chordata > Mammalia > Artiodactyla > Physeteridae > Physeter > Physeter macrocephalus. Next base: position 73,936,454 of record NC_041228.1, read on the forward strand.
GGCAACAGATAACCAATACATTGGTGAAAGAAGATTAGACAAAGGAGAGCCTCTTTATTACACCCTCAATTAACAAGTTACCCTCTGAGTTCAAGGTGAAGAAGCTACAGAAGGGCTGCAACTCACTTGGTCTTCCTTATGAATAAAAAAGGAATTGGAGATTATACTTTGTTTGAAGGGAACAGGAGAGGGAGAGGGGAAGTGTCCTTGTTTCCCTGGAGTGACTTTGCCCTGATTATTCTACCATGGAGAGGAGTGAATGCAGAAGCACTCTAGGCATGATATCAAAGTGGGATCAGAGTTCACCAATAGTGAACATGCATCATCAAAAAATCAGAAAAGGGGAAGCAGACAATTATTTTTAACTCTTATTTAGTAGCCACTTTTAAAAATAGAAAGGTCAACGTGTGTGTGTTTAATATTTCTGGCACACATTGACCCACTCCCCAGATATAACCTTCCCCTTTCTTGCCTGACCTACTTCGTGTTCAACATCGCTATGATTATGAAAATGAGGGACATGATTAACATCAGTAGTAGTCACCGGACCACTGAGAACACAAGCAGTGGTTTCAAAGGAAGAAATTGGGGACAGAACTCATAATACTGAAAATACTGAAAGGTGGAACCTGGTTCTGAGTAATGAGGATGTGGTTTCTGAAATCATCTGATCTGCCCCCCCAGAGCTGATATAACTTTTCTTCATGGAAAAAATAAGCATGAAAGCAGCCAGTGGTTCTTTGTAATCTGGTGCTATTTTAAAATTGTATGGCAGCATTAATATTTGCTCTTTCCTTTTAATTGACTTCTTTGGAGATTTAATCCACAAAGCTTCCCTCTTTGTTTTAACCACCTCCTACCCCAGTACTTATTTTTCCTCCAGTGTCTATGCTGCTGTGTCAGTGTTTTTCATTACTTTCTCACAGGAGGATGATATTTTGTCCTGGTTTCAAATTTCATTTCGGTTTTTACTCAAGACTTCTGTACTTAGGGATCATCATCTCATGTAAGAAAAATATTGACATCTTCAAAATCTGTTGTAAAATTAGATTAATATCCAACTTAGAAATTTGCTAAGGTTCTTCAATTCACCTTCTAGTTTTGTTCAATTGATAAATCTCCCATTAAAAAATTCAGAGGTGAAATATTTTACAAACCTCACGCTGTTTATGTCTTCCATAAAAAAAAGTAAGTGCACTGTTAATGCAAGGTAGTCTTGTATGAAGTCAAAGAGGTGTATCAACCTCTCTACTGGAAAAGAGCACTGGGGGAGCTGTCTACCACTGATCTTTCCCAGCCACAAATATGTTCTCTTTCATTCAACCTAGTCCAAGCCTGTCTCTTTGTCAAAACTTGTATTGGTCATTTCAAAATAGACAGGTGCCACTTATTTACCGAAGAGTGCTCTAAAAGATTACTGGCAAATTATAAGCAATTTCTAGTGCCTGTAAATGTTTCTGGTGGATCGTTGAGATTGACCTTGAGACCATCTTAAGCAATCTGGTTATTTATCTTTCATATATTTCTCTGATGGGTATGAATATTACTTGCATTAAAAATGATGGATGTAGGCAATTTCGTGTTAATTGCCACAGGAAAAAAAAGTCTTAATACCTTGGGATGGGTAGCACTGACCAGAGAAAGAGAACTATATTTCAGCTGAATATTTTTCCTGGCAATTTTTGTGTAAACAAGTTTTGAATTGATGCTTTAGAATAGTGAGAAAAACGTCATTGGCAATTGTCCTAGCATTACAAAAAGTGCAAGAAAATGATGAAGTCACCTATTCAACTTAAAGTAATCTCCAGGTACAAGAAAGAAAATAGGACGTTTATTCTGTCTCACACTTTTCTTGGATCTGTTGCTGAGGAGCTGAATCTCAGCAGGTTCTAAAAACAACTACATTTGTGCTTATTCTTACTTATACCTTTCAGAATTTCTCTTATAACCGACATAAGCATTTATCACTTTATAATTTGCATTTCCCCATACAGTCTCCATGTTTAAAATTAATTAAAGAAATTGGTAAAAATATTCTACAAACTCAGTTCTGACTACCTCAGTGTGCTTTAAAGATGGGACTGTTTGGCATACTTTTAAGTCCTGTTAGTTGTGTGTGCGTGTGTGTGTGTGTGTGTGTGTGTGTGTGTGTGTGAACTTAGTGAGCATTCTTTTTACTACGTATTGAAAGAAACTTGGTAAAAGTAATTTACTAAAAAAGCGTATGTGTATTATGTTTAATTAGCTATATTACATTAGACAGACCTAACAAGAGCAAGTTATTTGTTCGTCCAGGCAGAATATTTACAATTTCAGTCCTGTTTCAATACATTTATCTTTTCTTTCTCTGAACCATATACCACATGCTTTCCCTTCAGAGAGCCACAGCAGAAAGTAGTCTAACCGTGGGATGAGAGTCGGGGATAAGTGTGAGTACGGGGTGAAAATCATATGATTATATGTGCCGTTCAAGATGCCATAGAGTGGATACAAGTCAAATAATGAGTCCACCATTACCCCTGACAATGACAGGGAGACAGTTTTCTTTTTCTATTCCACTTTATGTGTACATACACAGGAAATAAATTTACTCTGTAAAAAATATTATGAAGCACAGGCTCAAGAGATTATTAATGAAAAGCATAAGTACTGGTTTTATAGCTCAAGATTATTATGAAGCTGCAAAGAATAGCTCTGATGGAGTGTTTCTCAAAAAATTTTAATTGAGACGTGTGTTTCACTTTTAATAATCAAAAAGTCTTCATTTGCAAAGAAATGATGTGTTTAGAACTCACTGTCCTAGTGAACTAATCTTGTTGAGAGACTCCCTGGTCTCATCATGTGGCACTCGACACCTCCTTGGGTCCCATGTCTCTTCTCTTCATAAGACCTTGTAGGTTTGTAATGAAAAAATTCCCACATACTTCTGTTGTGCAGTTTCGGCCACAATAGTAATAGATCTGACCCAAATGAAAACATAAGAGCTCTCAATTTTCTTCATAAACTGTGGACAGACAAATGGATAATTAGGTGTTTTTACTTTTCTTAATGCCCAAATCAGATCAACCGTTAAGGCCAGTCAGTTGCTAAGTAGGCAAATAACAAAAACATAGCGCCACGCTGGGTTAACAACCACAAAAATACCCATTTAAGGACTGTGTATCAAATAATGGAAGCTTAAAAATGCTTGAGTTAGAGAAAGCAGGACGGAATAGTCTCAAACTGCAAGCACATAGCTCTTTTGAACATCAGCAAAATTTACCTCTGAGTCTTCGTAGAGTTCTATCTTATCCTGAAAGAATTTATATCCTAAATAATAGGAAGTTTTCTCTGTAATGTGAGTCAAACACGTTATTTTAATATCTTCTGTTTAGTTTTCTTGAAAATTTCATTTTGGAAACTCCCTATTTGAGTTTTTAAATATCTCACGACTAAGGGATTGCATTGGTCCCATTACTTAAACAGTTAATTTAAAGAAATGATCGAAGATATATGAGTTACAGAAAGGGGTGACTTGAATTAAGATGTGGGCAATTTTAATCAAGACATGCTATATTCAGTAAACTCTGTAAGATCAGTGAAGGGAAAAATGTATTAAGGTTAATCAGTTTTGAAGAAATGTAACTAGTAGATAATGTGCCCTGATTTTTTTCTCTGTGACAGGAGTAATAACCACAATCACTGTTCATCTATATTTCACTGGGCATAAATGCAAATTTCACATTTTCACAGAAGAGAGACTTTTATTACATTATATTGATTTAGAAATAATTCATTAACCTCTACTCCTTTTTCTTTACATATCAATCTGTCTCTATTCAAGGTTTTATCTTCATTTTTCAACAAGTTACTGAGAAGTGTCTTATATTGCAGGCTATTAAAAGACTGTTTTTTATACATTCAGCTTTGTCATTCTTGGCACAAAACTGGTACTGGTTTTCTGTACATTTTTGGATATCGTTTGGGTGTTCAGGAATGCTTGTTATATTTCCTTGAAGTTGAGGATTTTGATAGTTTTGTATAATGCAAAATATTTGTTGAACTCTTCTGGACCTCCACCAGATTTTGAAAATCAGGTATGTTTATATGTTGATTTTTTTCTTCCTCTTCCAAAGTCAGGTGTGTATAATGTTCATAGCTATAATGAAACTGAGTCTTACATAAGCTCAGTGATTTTCAATAGAGGAGAGGTCTTATTTTTTTTTTATTTTTTTGCGGTACGCGGGCCTCTCACTGTTGTGGCCTCTCCCGTTGCGGAGCGCAGGCTCCGGACGCGCAGGCTCAGCGGCCATGGCCCACGGGCCCAGCCGCTCCGCGGCACGTGGGATCCTCCCGGACCGGGGCACGAACCCGCGTCCCCTGCATCGGCAGGCGGACTCTCAACCACTGCGCCACCAGGGAAGCCCTAGAGGAGAGGTCTTATGATCCACCTCCTCCCCTACCCTGCCACCTCCAGGACAGTTGTTGACATCTGAAGACATTTTTGATTATCATGAGTACATGGATGGAGGTTACTACTGACATCTAGGGATAAAGGCCAGGGATACTGCTAAGCATCTTACAATACACAGGGAAGTCTGCAACAGAGGATTTTCTGGTCCAAAATGTTAACAGTGCTTGAGGTTGAGAAACCCTGTTTTAGATGATTTGCACTGAAGGCTGGCATCCACTTTTCAGAAGTGTGAAATCAGATACAGCTTAGTTTCTCTGTGCCTTTCTTTCCCTTTTCCGTTAAAGCTGAAATTTAAACACCAAATAAACAATCAGAGATGCACAAAAGTATCTAGGCCCAAGGATGCTTACCAAAATTTTACACATAATGGTAAAAGGTAGAAAACAACCTAAAAGTCTAACAATACAAAATTTATAGCATTAATCATGTTTAATATATAATTGGAATGTAAGAACATAAAAACTTATAGGTGAGTGTTGGAATAGTATGGAAAGTGTTGAGTGTATAAAGTGAAACATTATTGTACCATGTGACATATACAGAGCGATCTAACATTAGAAAAAATATATATGTTGTTTGTTTATTCTCATAGACAAAAGTTGAAAACAAAAAATGTTAGTTACTTCTGAGAGTATGGGTCAATTCTGCAGCTAATAAGTACTTTTTATTTATAAAAATAAGAATGCCATTTTAAAAAGTGTGGATAACAATTTCATGTGGTTGTGAGAGCGCACACGGTGGGGCTTGAGAGATGTGATCTTACACACAACTGCTGTGTGACTTTGGGCTTCAGTTTTTTCATTTTTAAGTAATGCTCCCTTTAAATGGTTGTTTTAAATATTAAATGGCTAAATTGCATGGTCAAATTTAGCTCTCTTCTTCCTTCCTCCAATGAGATAATTTGAGGCATTATTAAGAGGATTCTTGAAGGTGTTTTCCTTTTTATGTATTTCCAGTAGTGACTAATAGAGCTCTCAGATCTCAATTGGGCCCAGAAATGTAATTGCTAATTGATTTGTGAATGAATTGGTCTGATGTCATATTCCCATCCTCACTGGCTCCCAGTTTCAATTCAGTTTGATTTAATTCTATTCAGTTCATCAATTCAGTTCAGTTCAATTCAATTCAATTTTGTTCAATTCAGCTTACAACTCTTAATGGGAAACTTATCTATTTATATGATAAATGCAAATATGAATAAGACAAGATCCCTCTTCATCACAGCCACACAGCTTAGCAGGCAAGGCAGATGGATATACAAGAAATTCTAATATAAAGTGGCAAAGAACTTCAGACTGTGAAGTGAGTGGACAAGTAAGGGAAGGATGGGAACATTTTATAAAACTAAGGGTAAGTGTTTGGTGTAGCCTTCAAGAATGGAAGGAGGGGCTTCCCTGGTGGCGCAGTGGTTGCGCGTCCGCCTGCCGAT
>NC_041228.1:73942835-73985775 GCF_002837175.3 Physeter macrocephalus
GGAGAGGCCACAGCAGAGGGAGGCCCGCGTACCACAAAAAAAAAAAAAAGAATGGAAGGAGTTATTGGTGGAAAAGGAGAATTTTGCTTTGTGTTGCACAGACACCTTGGAGGTGTAGATTTCAGACATCTTCAGGAAGAGTAGAAGGTCTGATATGACTGGTATGGAGTGGACAGTTCAAGAACAGTGAGAATTAGGCTGAAAAAGAAGATGGGGAGATTAGAGACATGCTTAACTATCAAGTGAAGGAAAACAGGTTTTATTTGTGTGCAGTGTGGAGTCACTGAAAGTTCCTAATGGGGAAGTGACATGAAAATAACTCTGATTAGTGAACGGAGCAAGATTTAAAAGCTAAATTTAACACCTATTTTATTTTACATAAAAGTAGGCTAACTTACTACTAGGGTAAGCTTCTTGAAGCAAACCACATGTTTAGTATTTTTGTAACTAATTAGAATTAAGGAATTCTAGGCAAAACTTAGGGCAAGAACAGTATCTTATGCTCTGGTCCTGATAAATGTTGATTGAGGGTCTAGTGATAATGATTGAATCCTGAATAAAATTATTATTTCTGTCTCTAAAATGATCAGATAGAATTAATCTTTGAAATTCATCTACTAAACAGTCAAGAAATAAATTAATGTCAGTGCTTAAATTACTAATTCCAAATATTCCAAGTGAAGATACATGATTTGGAGACACTTTTGAGTATATATTTCATGTCGCCAATCTGTAGGATTTTTTTTTTGAGAAGATTATTCTCTTGGCTTATAACATTGTTGGTAAATTCATTTTCAGAAAGTAGAAAATCTTACTTCTATAGTCAGAAAAATTGGTCTTTATCAATTCTAACTTCAGTGCTTATGTTATTAATTTTAAAGAATGACCTGGGGAAGAAAATAAAAAGAGTTTGCTTATCTGAGGAAAAACATAATGGACCAGAGGACCTATCCACTTTCTTTTCAGATGAGTCTGTGGAATACATTGGCTCATTACCAAAATACATATTTTAAGAATTATACTTCTTTCTAAGCAGTGGTTTGCAGTCCATTTCCAAGTCTAAGGTGATTTAAATTACATGATTTCTCTGTGCATTTCAAATAAGGTTTTTAATATTTTAGTTTTAAGTAATAAAATGCCATTCAAGTGTGTAATTTATTACTAAACCTATTAATATTTATAGCCAAAAAATGATTTTCCTGAATGGTGGAAAAAACCCTCAATATCAATTTTTGCCCAGGAAAAAAAAGGAACAACAATGAAGAATCCTGTGATAGAAGTATATTAAACATATATATTTTCTTTAGACCAAAAAATAAACTTTCCATCCAGTGGTTTTCTATAGGATCCTGCACTCTGAAATTCTAAGTTAAGTTTAATTGGTAGATTAAGTATTTGGAGATATTTATGTGGTTGTGTAGCACTTTGTAAACTCTGATTTTGGAAATGAAGAAATCAACTTACTGAAAATGCTATTTTACCTACTTAAATAAGGGTTTATGATGTCTACTGGCATCAATCATTAATTTATGCATTCAATAAACATACATTCAGGGGCTTCCCTGGTGGCGCAGTGGTTGCGCGTCCGCCTGCCGATGCAGGGGAACCGGGTTCGCGCCCCGGTCTGGGAGGATCCCGCGTGCCGCGGAGCGGCACATACATTCAGACCTTGATATGTACCGAACCCGGTTCTAGGCACTGAAAATATAGTAGTGGAAAGGCAAATCCTCACCTTCCATGGCATTATGGAACTTACGTTTCAATGGAAATCAGGAAGTATTTCCTTTATTTTAATATATATTAATAAATGAAGAGTACAACTCATTTTTTATAGGTATTATTCATTTTCAAATGCTGTAAACTTTCGATAGATTTCTACCGTTTGCCCAGGACTGTATTGCACCATGAAGTCTCTGAAAAGAGGAACACAAATGCCAATGACTTTGAAGAGTTGATGACTATTTCTTTATTTCTGTCTCCATTCTGGGGATTTAACTTATTTCCCACTTGAATTACCTTGAATTACCACAGTACTCATCTGGTCCTACCCCTGCTTTCAGTTGCCAACTCTCACAATCCAGGATGAAATCAGGATGGAAACCACTGTTAGATCCACCTCCCTGAAGACCGCATTTCCAATGTCACTTCCTGCTTGAGAATCCTTAATGTTCAGTTACCTTCAATGAGATCAACACTTAATCCGAAAAATCTGTGTCAATCAGGGAAGCAGAACCATTGTGTATATCTTAGATGAGGTAGTCATTTTAAGAATAAGACCTAAACAATTGTGCAAGAAGCTGGGGAAGTGAAAGTCTGAAAGGTGAGTTGGAGAGTGAGAGAAGTCCCTCAGCAGCCCTCCTGAAGTCAGACGCATCCCTGCTGGAGTGGAGCCCTGAGGGGACCTGCTGGAGGATGCTATGGAAGGCTGTGCCTCTGCATCAGGTGGTGGCTCCGAAGCTGCAGTTGGTGAGCAGAGCTGACAGCTAGGGAGAAGAGCTGGATGCAGAGTGGAGGAAAGTAAGGAGTCACCACACCTCTCTGACTCTTACTATCTCTGACCTTAATGACCTTAATGAAGGGTAGTGGCTGTTGGCTCATATCCACCTTCCTAACATCATGCAAATTCTCTTTTGGTCAACTCTAACTGGAAACTATGGAAGACGGTGATTCTGTGAAGCATAGTTCCAGCCTCGCCAAATTTATGTAATAGTATCGCTTATTTTTTCTTTTTTTAAATAAATTTGTTTATTTATTTTTGGCTGCGTTGGGTCTTTGTTGCTGCACGCAGGCTTTCTCTAGTTGCGGTGAGTGGGGGCTACTCTTCACTGCGTTGCACGGGCTTCTCGTTGTCAGGGCTTCTCTTATTGCGGAGCACAGGCTCTAGGCATGTGGGCTTCAGTAGTTGTGGCACGTGGGCTCAGTAGTTGTGGCGCACGGGCTTAGTTGCTCCGCGGCATGTGGGATCTTCCCGGACCAGGGCTCGAACCCGTGTCCCTTGCATTGGCAGGCGGATTCTTAACCACTGCGCCACCATGGAAGTCCCACTATCAGTCTTATCTATTCTGATTTCCCGGTCTCAAGTGCTTTTTTTCTTCTCTCAAACTGGTTTCCTTACTTCATTTCATAGTCCTCTGACTCATTTTACCCTTGGGCTTTGTTAACGCCATCTGATATATCTGAAATACGTATCTACCTTCTCTTTGCCAATCTGCAAACTTACTCTCTGATTTAGATGATTCATTGAACACCAGATTACAGAGACTTTGACTTTATTTAGGATTTTAATAGCACTTGTAAATATACTATAATCTGTATTTGAAATTCTCTTTTCTACTACTTTGAAATGGCTGCAGAATTTTGAGGAGGATGCGATTCACAATGTGAAAAAAAATAGATTTGCCCAGAGGAAATGTTCATTGATCTTGATAAAAACAGTTCTGACCAACCCAATGTTGGGAGTTGGAGAATTTTGCACAGGCTTACAGAGGACCAGGTGATCTAAAAGTAGGAGGAAAAAAAGGTAACCTTGTTAAAGGTGTAATATTTTTCAATATTGTGGGTCTAGACAGATAGATGAGGAATAAGTGAAAGAGATGCTCATTATGCAGCAAGGAAAAGGAAAAAGTTTGGAAGTGAGGTTTACCAGAAAGCTGGAAGAGTTTTGAGAAAAACAGCAAGATGAAAATTTCGATTTTCACTTTTCAATATGACCTCGTATTGGTATCTGTAAAAACAAACAATAATAATAAAGAAAGTGGTAGCTCTTGCTGTATCACTTGACTCATGCCAGGACCTGTTTTATGTGCTTTCCATATGTTAACTCAGTATTTTGTTCATACTCCAGAGAGGGAGGTACTCTCTCTTACCTTCATTTTACAAAGAAGGAAAATGTGGCACGAAGAGTTTTCATTTTTTTGCCTGCATTATTATAGCTAGCAAAATATGGATACAGAATATGAACTCAGCCAACCTGGCTTCAGAATCTATGTTTTTTACCATTGCACTATATTGTCTCTCTATTTAACAGGCATTTAATTTGTGGAGTAAATAAAAGCAACTTATTTCCCTCCTGACTATCTGAGAACAGACGATAAAGGGTTCTAAACACTCAGTATCATCAGCCTATCAGCTTGGAAATCGTAAGAGAGGTCCCTCTACCTTTTTACCATTAAACCCTTAATTTTTATATGTGCCTTTTTACTTTTCAATTCATCGAACTAGAGCAGCAAAGTATGACTCACAGACCAGCAGGATCAGTATAGCCTGGAAACTTGTTAGAAATGCAGACTGCCAGGCCTCGTCTCTTACTGAATCAGAGTTTGCCTTTACCAGCATCCCCTGGTGATTTACATGTACATTAAAGATTGAGAAAAACTACTTGAGATTATCTTTTAGAGAAAAGGTCTTCACAAACCACACCTGACACATTTCACAGCATTTTTCCCCCAACTATTTCTACCTTCTACCCAGGTTATTATACTAGCAGCCCATGAACTTCACATATCCCCTGGGGAACTTTGAAAAAAATGCAGATTCTTGGATCTCACTCGAGATCTGTTGAATCTGGATTTCCTGGGAAAGGGCTGGGAACTGAAGTTCTTAAAAACTTCTTGAGTTTTTCTGAAGCAGAGCCCAGACTCTAATGCCTCTTTACCCTCTACAGTAAAAAGTGCAGAGGAAATACATGCGTTCATCAATCTCCAGCCCAAAGATCACCTTCTCTCACATGCTTCGCTCAAGTCTTCAGGTGAAATTGTTATTATTTCTTATCATGTTAAGTAAACTTCTGTGATTGCACCTAGTACATCACATTAATCTATTTACATCTCTATTGCACGTCCTGGGTAGAGCTGTGAATAAGAGCTCCATACATTTCATTGAATCAGGGAATATATAGGCAGACGTGTTATGAGCATATAGCCACGTGAGTGGCTTTTGGTAACAGTGGTGATTTCTTACTATTGACCATGACTGCCCACCTTCCCATCTGCTTTCCCTCAGTGGTAGACTTCACGGTCACATTCTTGAAGTTCCTTGTAGAGGAAAGGTCTGTGAATCATTTTATAGCATCATGTTGGATCATCATTTTTATGACAAATATTAAATATTTGTAATTATGTATTAGAGGAAAATGTATGGACACCAAATTATCTCCTTAAATAAGTTTTCAGAAATAGTTCATAAATAGCTTCATGTCAGAAACTAGCCAATGCATTTAATTTGTTCTTAGTTACAAAAAACTAGGTAATTAGGTTTACTTACTAATTATCAAAGACTTTTTTTTTCTTCCCCTTAGAGCTCTAAGAATGATTTGATTGTTCAAGGGAATGAAAAATACGTTTCAAAAATTTTCTGAAGGAGGATTCCTTTAGAATCGGGAATGTCTAGGACTATACTTTGACCTCCTTTTAGTCTTTTTTTTTTTTAAATGGCCTTCTTTTAGAACTCTGGATGTTAGGAACTTCAAAGAGTGACTCATGGGAACTACACTTTCAGCTTCCACTTCTAATTCTTAAACTTAGACCTTCCCGGTGGAAGTCAGAAAAAAATTGGGTTTCCTGTGAGTCTCCTGATTATTTAATTTATAATTTCTCCTCTTATTTGGCATACCAAAGTTAGCTAAAGTAACTTGGAAATTAGGCTATGTTACCACGAGATGACATCAATAAAAATGAATGAAAATCTCCCTTGCCATGTAAAGTTTGGCTTCCTTGTTTGTAAAAAATGTTTTACTACAGGCTAATCAAAGAGACATTTTTACTAGCTGGAATCAGATGAAATATCCACTATCTTGTTTAGCTTTTATTCTTCTAAAGGTTCATCTTAATTAACTTTAATTAACCCAGTTGTTCCAATTGTAAAACAAAGCTGTCAGTTTTAGACAACATAATCAAAGGTATAATTATAGGGGAAATATATAAGCGTAATATATCCTCTTTCAAATATAATCAGAATAAATGTTTCTTCTTCCTTAGGAAAAAATACTTCCAAAAAATACTTCCAAAGATGAGGTCCATCATGTAGGCAAAACTTCCTAACCACTAAACATAACAGAGTTTATGGACCCAAACCTCTATTACTAAGACTAGGAGGAATGTTTATACAAGAATGACACTGAAAAATAAAAATCATTTATAAAATGTATAAAATCCTAGCTATAGTATATATATATGCATCTCCACACCTCATTTCAGTAGCAGGTCACATTAAGAAGTGCAGGGGCTTCCCTGGTGGCGCAGTGGTTGCGCGTTCGCCTGCCGATGCAGGGGACCCGGGTTCGCGCCCCGGTATGGGAGGATCCCACATGCCGCGGAGCGGCTGGGCCCGTGAGCCATGGCCGGTGAGCCTGCGCGTCCGGAGCCTGTGCTCCGCAACGGGAGAGGCCACAACAGAGGAAGGCCCGCATACCACCAAAAAAAAAAAAAAAAAAAAAAAAAAGAAGTGCAGAAGACAAGACAAATGTGGGGAAGTCAGAGAAGCTCCAGATATGAAAATGATTTTATAGGGGGGTTAAATTAGAACCAATGGAATAAAGATCTAATGACCAGGAAACATTTTGAGAAAGAGAAGTGCAGTTCCATTTGTATGTAATCACATCAATAGAGTTAAAAGGGGTGAAAGTCACCACAATTGATGAATCGCCTTAATAGGCTTCCACCTAGTGAATTAATCAGTAGTTTGACTCAACCAAATTTATTTATCATCACCTGAAGGAGACAGCTTATTTTTAAATTTATTTTCTTTGTTTTAAAAAATTAATTAATTTTAAAAATTGAAGCATATTTGACTTACAATATTATGTTAATTTAAGGTGTACCACATTTTGATTTGATATTTTTATACATTACAAAATTATCACCATGATGAGTCTAGTTGCCATCTGTCACCATACAAAGTTATTACAATATTATTGACCATATTCTTTTAAAAAAAATTTTTACTGGAGTATAGTTGATTTACAATGTTATGTTAGTTTCTGTTGTACAGAAAAGTGAATCAGTTAGACATATACATGTATCCACTCTTTTTTAGATTCTTTTCCCATATAGGTCATTACAGAGTATTGAGTAGAGTTCCCTGTGCTATACAGTAGGTCCTTATTAGTTATCTAGTTTATATATAGTAGTGTGTATGTGCCAATCCCAATCTCCCAATTTAACCCTCCCCCACCTTCCCCCTTGGTAACCATAAGTTTGTTTTCTACATCTGTGACTCTAATTCTGTTTTGTAAATAAGTTCATTTGTACCATTTTTTAAGATTCCACATATAAGTGATATCATATGATATTTGTCTTTCTCTTTCTGACTGACTTTACTGAGTATGGTAATCTCTAGGTCCATCCATGTTGCTGAAAATGGCATTATTTAATTCTTTTTTATGGCTGAGTAATATTCCATTATATATAAGTAACACATCTTCTTTATCCATTCATCTGTCAATGGACATTTAGGTTGCTTACATGTCTTGGCTATTGTAAATAGTGCTGCTATGAACATTGGGGTGCATGTATACTTTTTTTTTCTTTTTTTTTTGCGGTACTCGGGCCTCTCACTGCTGCGGCCTCTCCCGTCGCGGAGCACAAGCTCCGGACGCGCAGGCTCAGCGGCCATGGCTCACGGGCCCAGCCGCTCTGCGGCATGTGGGATCTTCCTGGACCGGGACACGAACCCGTGTCCCCTGCATCGGCAGGAGGACTCCCAACCATTGCACCACCAGGGAAGCCCGCATGTACACTTTTGAACCATGTTTTTCTCTGGATATATACCTGGGAGTGGGATTGCTGCATCATATGGTACCTCTATTTTTAGTTTTTTAAGGAACCTCTATACTATTCTCCATGATGGTTGTACCAATTTACATTTCCACCAACAGTGTAGGAGGGTTCCCTTTTCTCCACACCCTCTCCACTGTTTATTGTTTGTAGACTTTTTGATTCTGACCGGTGTGAGGTGATACCTCACTGTAGTTTTGATTTGCATTTCTCTGATAATTAGTGATGTTGAGCATCTTTTCACGTGCTTTTTGCCCATCTGTATGTATTGACTATTTTCTTTACGCTGCACGTTATGTCCCTGTGACTTATTTATTTTATAACTAGAACTTTGTACCTCTCAATACCCTTCATCTACTTTGCCCAACCTTAAATCTCTGTCCCTCTGGCAACCACCAGGTTGTTCTCAGTACCCATGAGACCCTCTAGGTCCATCCATGTTGTTACAAATGGCAAGATTTCACTCTTTTTTTATGGTTGAGGAATATTGCATTGTATACATACAACATTTTCTTCATCCGTTCATCTATCAATGGACACTTAAGTTGCTTCCGTATCTTAGCTATTGTAAACAATGCTTCAGTGAACATAGGAGTACATATCTTTTTGAATTGGTGCTTTTGTTTTCTTCAGACAAAAGAAATTTCATCCAAAGTGAAATTGCTAGGTCATATGGTAGTTCTGTTTTTAATTTTTTGAGTAATGCTACAAGCTTGAATTACATTTCTTTGGCCTTTCAGAGAGACTTTGCTTAATCAACACATGCATGTTGGTCTTGGCAAAGCTACTCCTGCTCCTTTAAATAATAGACTGTATATGTTTAAGGACCGTGGCTACTTGCTTACCTTGTCATTTTTTTGTATTAGTAAGCTAGTATTAGGTGCAGAAAGAGATAAACATCATAAAAAATTAATGTTTATTGCATAATCAATCATAGGATATGCCAGCAAGGACGTTTTCAGTTTGAACTGGCAACAAGATGAGTATAAGAGGCCATTTGTATAGCAAAGAAAACGACTACTGATGCTTCCTAACAAGTCTATCAACACTTGCCTGATTTGCTTATTATAAACTCCAAAGGGCCAATGTTTAAAAAGAATGAAAAATTTGTCCAATTCGTTATCAAATAAAAAAATGTAAATGTTCAAAGACTCTCCCAGTGCAGTGTTCTAAATCACAACAGCTAGCATCAGTTATTTTTATGTATAATCCTGTGCAAATATTTTCAAATGAGGATATTTTCTCTTATACAACATTTGCATCTTATGGTGAACACATCATCCTTGGATTAGTAATTCCTTATCTTAGCAGGTTCTTTGTTTTTTAAATGTATAATATATACTTAACACTACATAATAAAAGTATAGTATTATATAGTAATGAATTGGATCCCCACAAAAATATATTTCAGTAATCAGTCCTAGAGATAAAGACTTTTATG
This sequence comes from Physeter macrocephalus, assembly GCF_002837175.3. NCBI lineage: Eukaryota > Metazoa > Chordata > Mammalia > Artiodactyla > Physeteridae > Physeter > Physeter macrocephalus. The sequence continues at coordinate 73,952,049 of NC_041228.1, forward strand.
AATATAAGATGTAAACTGAATTTTCACTACCTAGAATAAAATATAATGAAAATTCTAGAAATGACATCTCTAAAGTTCACAAGTTGGAAATGAGATGCCCACTGGGTTCAAACAAGAAAGGGAGCACAGGGAAAGACACACACAGAACAAGTGCTTTGAAAATATCCATAAAATAATAGAACCATAGAATTTGAGGGATGTAAGTGATTTAATAAGAGCATTTAGTCTAACCCCTTAATTTCCAGACAAAGAAACTAATATTTAACATCACACTATTACTACTAGAATTTTCAGAAAATTGAAGCAACGTGTGTAATGGCAATATTTTACTTAAAAAATGATCCCCGATGTTTAGCAGCTAGTACAAATAAAGGTAAAAAAATTAAGTGCTTATGAAATTCTAAGAAGAAGCTTAGAGGTCTGGAAATTTTAAGAAGGAGCTTAGAGGTTTAGAAAAGGAGAAGTCAGAGAACCAAGTACAAGCCTAGGCTATACCAATAAGATTTACATGACTTTGGCTTAGTCACTGAGCTTTTTTTGAGCTAGGGTTTCCTGGCCTGCCTCCTGTGAGGTCTTGTGAGGCTTGGCAGATGTGTTCACCATTCATCCAGTGACGTAAGCCAACTTCCTCCCATTAACTGTAAGTCAGTTTGCCAAATGGTCTCCCTTAACCCAAGTCAAATTAGTTAATATTCTTCTACATATTTGCAAATTTGATGGGTAGAAATGTCTCCTTTAATTTACATTTTCTTGCTTATCAATGAGTTGATCATCATTTCTATATTGATTCCCTATTTTATTCTGTGGTATAGCTATTTTACTGGGTGTGCATATCCTTTCGCTACTTTTCTACTGGGTGACTGGTTTCGTTAATTTGAGGTGGCTTTTTAACATGTAAAGAATATTACTTTTTTATGTTATGTACATTAAAATGTGTCCTTACAGCCTGTGACTCCTTTTTTTAACTTTCTTGATGGTGGTTTGGCTTTATAAAATTGAAAATTTCAATGTGGTCAAATTTTCCAATATAATTCTCTACGACCACTGAATTGTACGTCTTACTCAGACAGACTTTCTATATCCCTAATAAAACTATTATCCTATATTTTCTACTACTATATTTAAGAATTGTAACACATGTTGTTTTCTTTTACTTGATCTGGAACTTGGTTTTGTTTTCTGCATGTCATGATGTAAGGCTGAAATCTTATTCCAGTGTTTGAGACACTCACGTGTCGGGGTTATGTTGCTATTTACTGGCTATGTCTTTGCTTTATCAGTGACTTCGGTATGATACACAATCAAATCAGTTAGAAGTATGTATTAGAAACAAGTGCAGTAACACTAACTTGGAAAAGAGACATGGCATGTCTCGTTTGAGCCCCTTTTGTTTGAGGAAACTCAGTCTTTACCAAGAAGTGAAAAAATCTGGCTCTTCTGCTCTCCTAGTTGTTCTAAGAATGTTGGAGAACATTATGATGAAAGGGCCATTCTTAATCGGAATTTAGCTTAGATATTTATACTAGCACTCTATGAGATTTCCCCCTAAGACAAAAATTGAGGTAGTTCTGAGTATAAGCTTATAGATGTGTATAAATGTTTAAGCAGATATAAACTGTTTCTGTGGAACTTGTTACATTTTCCAAGAGAGATCAGAAGCATTCTGTAGCATTGCTATTAGAATGTTATTCCATGAAACTCAAATGAATTGAGCCTCACAATTGCAGATACTAAGAGTTAGATATGAATTAACATCTATATGGAATCATATTGAAAACATAGTTTTCATGCTTTTAGATCATACCCTCTTTGTGAGATTAGGAACCTAGTCCCAGTTTTCCAAATTTAGGATTTAGAAGCTGAGAATTTGGAGGCACAAAAATTTTTCTGCTTATGAAAAAGTTCAGAGTTGCAGGAGGGATTAGCTTCCCTCTATCAGAAGTAGAAGGATGACTTTGGGGAGTGATTCTTGTGGTCCAGAAGAATCATGGGGGCTCTGAGGCCCACTGGTTGGTTCATAGAAGGCGCCCAGCAATTGCTTATTACATACTGATGAATAAATAGCTTCTCCACATTCTGGTCGGGAAGAGACCATGGGAAAAAAACAAATGGGTAGGTTAATTGACTAACTACTAAAGAAAACAATTTTTGACATCCAACATATGTCTTTAGCTTCCAAGGTTAGGGATGCCCAAAAGCTTGATATCTACATTTGGAGTCACTGCTGTTGTTCTGGCTCTTAGATTACAGGCCTTGTTAAAGACTGTATTGGCTCCTGAAGATTCTTCACATATGCTGTTCACTTCTGCCTTGTCTGAGACCAGGCTGAGCACAGCCTTGCTGCAACTCAAGGATAATGTGGAGGGTACAGGTGCAGCAAAAGATCATACTGCGACTTCTAAGTTCCCTATCACAAGGAATCCTTTAGTTAATTTTTTTGGCCTAAAAAGGGGATATTAAGGTATATTCTCAAAACTAGTATGACTTAATATATTGTTTAATTTGTGCTAAGGCCAATGTGAAATTTGAATAATTGGATCTCTTCTCAGATAGTTGCTAAATTAAGTAAACAGAGTACCTTTTGGAGAAAGAGTGGATAAGTGCTCTGCAAGATTAGGAGATGGCTTTCTGCTTTACGCAATGAAAGCATATGCAGAATATCTACCCAAACATCACGTCCGCTCCATGTGCACTAACTAGAATTTTACGTTTGTCTGAGAAGTAGATGGATCCTCCGTGTAACACTAATCTCATTGTTTTGTCTTTTGGCTTCCTGACACCTATCTTTAAAATGGTGTGGGTGTATTAAAGCATCCATTTCTGTTCTTCCAATAATGAAGGTAACACTGATACCCTGTGTCTAGTTATAAAGAATAACAAAGCAGTAGGAGCCAGTGTATCTATTCTTCTTTGTGACAAGGAGTGATTTATAGCAACATGCCATGCTGAGCATATGCTCTATCTAACAAGGGTAGTTATTATTTGAGTGACCCATTGCTAGATCAAGCCTCAAGGAAAGTTCTGAAAACTTTAATTCTGTAGGATGACTTCTGTTTCTGTTTCTCTACTACTCAATTGTATGTCTGCTAGTGCCACACAATAAAGGGCCTGAAGATCTGAATGAATTTTACTATTGAAATGTATCATTCAAAATATTTATCTGCTGCTTTGTGATTTGTTTCCTTTTCCTTTTTTCGTTCCTTTTTGCCACCATGGTCTCTACATTTTGATCGGTTTGTTTATTTATTTATTTAAGATTACAATCACATTTCCAAAGAGCCTACGGAGAAATGTTTTAAACACAGAGTCTTGATTTTAAGGAAAAATTGGGCAGGGATAATTACAACAGCAAACGTGTAGTAATAACATTAGAAAGAACTCTATATGGTGTTTGTACAGGATGTGGATGCTTATAAAAAGCCCTTGAACTCCCATGATCTCTTTCAATTTATGTAGACTTAAATCCTTCATTGTACTTTAAGTGGTCTTAGTCTAGTTTCTATCATTTCAAGTTGTTTTTTACTAATTGGTAAAATCGGAAACAAGTGTATTGTTAACAAAAAAAAAAAAAGAAATTCAGAGCCGCTTACAGCTTAAGTCACTTGGCGATGACTTTTCTTTTCTTCCAAGTGGCATGGATGGCTCTGTCAGATTGAGTGTTCACCAGATAAATGAATGGCTGGAGAATTACCATATGCTTTCTCCTCTGGGCGATGCACAGCACACTGATGGAGATACCTCCGGCCGGGCTGCTCTTCAGCAGTCTTTCGCCAACCTCCCCTCAGCTGCAGACCTGACACCAAAGCCAGCGGACAGCTTCATCCTTCTCTTTGTGAGCCAACGACTGTGGAAAGTACAAGCGTATTTGACAATAACTAAATTTGTTTGAAGAGCAAGTATAATACAGGAGGAAAAAACCCTAATCAGGATATTGTTATTTTGACACTTTTAGCTACTTTTAAGAAAGTGCCCTCCTAATTTGCAGCTTGACGTGATCTCAACATCCAGTAGAAAGCTGAGGATTTTTCATCCCGTTGACAGGAAGCCATTAATACAACAACAATCTTTTGTGTATAGTAATCTTTAATCTCATTTTGTCACACACTTCTCAGTAGCACTTCCACCCGTTTTACAGTATAATTTATGGCACCCAAACAACTCTTGCCTTGGAAAAGGTCATTCTGTCAAGGTTTACTTGTCTTTGAAGAGAAGTAATAGAGCATTATTTATGAACCGAAGAATGCACTTCACTACTTTAATCAATCAGGAAGATGCTTGTATTATTGTATCTTTTGCTGCTACCACCCCCCCCCAACCCCAACCCAAAGAACCACAAGCAAAGGATACGCCAATCTTGCTTTCTCTTTTATGTTGCAAAAGGCCTCTTACCTTTTATGTCTCTTCTGCTTTTGTGTTTAGGGCACCATGGAAATAACAAGGCTGATGATGTCTGATCTCTGGAAACAGTTTGTAAATTCTATGCAAGGGGTGGATCTATTCTAAAGATCATAGAACCTCTGGACAGATGAAGCAGCCCATCCAATATGCTCATTATGGGAAATTCATCTGATAAAACAGAAGGTAATTTGCAATTAAAAATCTTGTGGATAAAGAAAAAGTTGAAGAGTTTTGAAACTGTCTTAGAGAGTAATCAGCAAAACAAAAGCAATTAGCATGTTTTTGTACAGAAGATCCCCAAACATAACCACAGTTGGTCCCCATATGTTTCTAGAAACTACCACGAGCGCAAATTAGAACATGCTGTGTGGGGAAATGAATTGGTAGTTCATTAGAGAAAACAGTTACAGTTGGAATAAATGTCTCCAATAAGGATTTAATTTAAGTTAGAAAGGATGTTGGGTGTGAATTAAATACCAATAGATAGCAATGCCATTCATAAAATTTTAAAAATTTGTTAAAAATATATCTAATGACAAAATGGTCAAATATGAGTCCATGTATTTTCCTTAACCTATTTTATAATACATGAGTATGACTTTAAGAATATGTAAGAATCAACTGACAGTGACTTTTTAGAACTTAATTGAAAAAAATAAACCACAAAACCAGAAAATGACATGTGTTTGAAATATTTTGTTTTGAATGTCATATTAGCCAAAGCACCAAATAGAGCATTGAAACCTTATAGTGATTTCCAAGTAGATTTAGAAGTTAAGACTGGGTCAAATAACCTTACATTATTAGCTTATTAATTTACACCACCACAGAGATTTTGGGGTGGCTTATATTCAATTAAGACTATTCACTTGAAAAGAAAAACAACTGATTAATTCATCAAAAATTAAAAAAAATAACTCCCATCCCTCAAAATGATGATTAAACCAGTTCCATTACCAAATGAGTAAACTGGATTTTAAGTATTTAAAAATTGTTGTAGTGATTGAAAATAATTGCTTTTAGATATAAATAGATATTTCGAATTCCAGGATGAGTATAATGAAAAGGGAATTCTCTCAAGGTTCAGGGGAGAAGGGACCTTGCAGTTGGGGCTGATGTGTAGGTGAAACAGAGGAAGGGAGATGTGTAAAGGTGAGAGGCTTTCTTGAAGTTCGGGTCTGGTCATTGCAAGTGGTACTTGCTTTACCTCCATGTTATAAACCCTCTCAGCTTCTCAATAAACATGCTTATGAAGACATGGGATAAAGACATGACAATTCACATTGTTTAAATATAAGGTCAACTTTATGCCATAGGATAAAATGGAATTGCAATAGATAAAGTATAAAACCACACTTACAATAGAGCATTTTGCTCACTGGAAAGAAAGTAGGGATTTACCACACCTCTTCCCAAAGTAGGGATGTACCATACCTCTTTCCCAAAGAGGGATCTACCACACCTCTTCCCAAAGTAGGGATGTACCACACACCTTCCAAAACTCGGGCTCTCCCACAATTGCTTTTCAACATCTGTCCACTGGCTCACCAATCCTTACTTGGGTCTCTGCCACGCATATGCAGTTGTTTGCACATCACCTCCTTTTGATACCACCTCCATATAAAAAATGTGCCTCTTTTTGTTTGTCAATTTGGATCTTACAATTCCCACAGAACAACAGGGAAGGAAGATATTGGCAGTGATTCCGTTTGCTGGTGGCTGGATAACAGTGAGGGAAAAAAGGCATAGAAGTGGGAGAGAGGTAGCAAGAGCCCTCTCCTAGGTATATAGATCAAAAGTGCTATTGAATGCCATCATTTCAGAGTGTCAGAGAATGAGGAGGTGTGAGGGTCAGAGTGGATATCACCTCAACGCAGCAAATCAGTTTGGATCATTTGGTCAATGGCACTTCCACAGTTTATTTAATCTCTAAGTCTCAGTTTCCCCATCGAGAAAATGGAGATGGTAATAGGAACTTCCTCAGAGAGTTATTGTGAAAATTAATTAAACAATCTATGTAAACTGTTTAACTCTGCATGGCACATATGTGAACACTCAAACATATGTTATTTTAATTTGAGAATAGAAAATGATTGATCAAGGAAAATGTATCTTTGATGCAATTTAATATAGGAAAAACCAGGGGCACCATACATAGAGAATAATTGTTTTATGCAGGGGAGGGAAACTCCTGTATTTCTGGGACAGAATAGGATTTAGTGGGTTTTTTCCCCAATCATACACAGCACTTCTCTTTGAATTCTTGTCTTAGGGGCTTCTGGGGAAACCCACACTGAGATACCACACATATCTCTAGTTTCCAAATGCTGTCTCTGGCTACACTTCATCTAAAGATTTGTAAACAGAAGAGAACAACAACAACCTGAAGCTTATTAAAAAATAAAGCAAATTTTGGTATGAACTGAACATGACTTTTCAAAGCCAATGGCAGAGACTAGTGTATGCACTTTGACACAGCTCACAGTCATTTTGCATGAAAAAATATCTACTAAGGAGAGACATACTGGTTCATTAAATAGATATTCCTAATTTTAAAATGTCTTCTAAGCAGAAGCAACTGGGTGACCTACAAAGAAAGAAATATCAGACTGGATTTTTATTTTTCCTCTGCAATATTTAGTATCAATTGATAGTGTTCTTTATTATTAAAAATGTTTATACATAGCTAAGTTGTTGTATCTTAAGGCCACAAAAAGTATATTTTCAGATATACAAGGATTCCAAAGATAAGTTGTCATAAAAATTACAGAAAAAATATCCCAGTTAAGGAGGAAGTGGATCAAAATTAAGAACTCGAGGGTTGTGAAGACATAACCTAAAAAGATAGTGGTGATATGAAACCATTCATACAGTTGACATGAAACCATTCAATATAGTTGTATAGATAATTATTTTTTAATTAAACTGTTTATATTTGTTTTATAAATCCAATTATAAAATTGAATGAAAATGTTAAAAATTATTATTGAAAGAGAAAAGATATAATGTAAAAAACTACTAAATAAACATAACTGCTGCTCAAAATTTCAGACTGTATTAACAAATACTGAAATTTAGGGAATGAGTAAAAGAGAGCTATATTTGTAGCCTTTTAAAGGAGTCAAACATGAAATTTTATTTCTGTTACCTTTTAAAATTGATAATATATAACTCACAAATCCTAGAAAAAGTAAAAGTAAATGATTATATTCATATATAGAAAACAGAAGTTAAAGGAAATGGTAAAGAGCATAAAAACAGAAAGTATGATGCCCATATTGACCTCCTTGACTGCAATAGAAATTCCCAAAGGCAGGATCTTGCTGGTCTTATTCACCAGCATTACCAGAATCATGCCTGATATAATAGACACTCTAGTTATTTGTTGCCTGAACGAAGACTACACATACCATCTATAAAATAAACATAAATGTGATAATCTTACCTAGTAAAAGACAAAGTCTTTTAGAAAATTTACTTGAGATTATTACACTTTCTTTAGGCTTTGACAGATAATGTTTAAACACATAAAAGTAGAGCTCTCAAGGAATTGATTAATAAATGGATAAGATTGAATTAATAAAGATAAAATTTTACATTATATAAAGAGGGCTACACCTTCCTTTCAAACGAATATGCCCTCAAGATACCAAAGAGCGCTAAAAGCTACAATAAACAAAATAATTAAATGTCAATACTGGAATAGACAGATCAACGGCTTATATGTTTATTTGGGAACATAGTACTAAGCTTATGATAAAGTTACAATAACAAATTAATGAGGAATCAATGCATTAATGTTACATAACTCTTTGCAAAATGGACTGTTTGGAGAAGAAGTTAAATTAGGTCTTTGCCTTACAATCTACAGGCAATTAGATTTAAAAAAGAAACCAGAGGCAAAGAAAAACCTAGAAGAAAGTAAGCATGAATATTTATTCCCTGTATAGGTGAGGACTTTGCATGCCTTCAAGAAAATGAAGAATTATACCTAAAATACTGATAGAATTATCCTTTAATAATTCAAGGTGACCTGGATATTATAAATCAATATGAAAATCTAATACATGACAGATTGAGCTTTATGTTTGTTGTATATATCATTTGTAATATGGTATCTGTAATATTATATTTATACATTATATTTAATTTGTATTACAAATATAATTTAAAAATTATATTTACTTTAAATTACCTTAAATGTAATGATCTCTTATGAATGATTAAGATAAATTTTACATCCTGATTTTTAAAAATAGATGAGTCATGAGCAATTTACACAAGACAAATAAACATGAAAATAAATATGCAAAAATGTTCAAACTCATGTGATTGTTCAAATTAAGGCAAATATAAAAATATATAGTATTTTTATTCATCAAATTAGAAAAACTATCTTTTAACATTCAGTCACTGATGCCGATATGCATTCAGTGAAATCAATGCTCTTAGGCATTGCTCTAGCAAAGTAAATGCATCATTCCTAGAAAGTGATTTGACATCAGGTTTCGAAAGCTTTTAGGAAGTTCACCTTGCTTCAACCAGTAACTCTACCTTAATTAAAGCTGTAGACAAATATTCATGAAGAATGTTCATCATATAATTTTTTTTTTTTTTTTTTTTTTTTTTTTTTTTGTGGTATGCGGGCCTCCCTCTGTTGGGGCCTCTCCCGTTGCGGAGCACCGGCTCCGGACGCGCAGGCTCAGCGGCCACGGCTCATGGGCCCAGCCGCTCCGCGGCACGTGGGATCCTCCCGTTCCGGGGCGCGAACCCGGTTCCCCTGCAGCGGCAGGCAGACACGCAACCACTGCGCCACCAGGGAAGCCCCATCATATAATTTTTAAGTAAGTATACCTAATTTATATATTCAGAAAAAAAAGATGTTTCTCTCAAAAGGAAAAAAGAAAATGATTAAGAAAAAATGGAGAACTGTACTAAACATAGAGTGACTATTCCATGTTGGGAAAAGAAACTTTTGTCTCCCTAGAGTAGAAATGAGTTGACCAGTTCTGGGGTCAAGTTAATGTGTTTGTGAGACACCACAGACAAAATGTATTTGAATATGCCTGGGTCCCATAAAACAAGTAGGCTTTCACTCACAGACTCAAAGTGAGGCTAAAAGCAGTATGTAGTCTGGAGCTGGAAGTGGTATTTGATTAGTTACCAAGAGCATAACCCCAGCAATCAAAGTCTTTTGAAAACTAGAGACATGGGTGAGTAAGCAGCAGGAGCTCCTGATGAGCCAAGCTGCAAAGATCCTCAACAAAATATGAGCAAACTGAATTCAATACTACATTAAAAGGATCACACACCCTGATCAAGTGGGATTTGTTCCGGGGAGGCAAGTGTGGCTCAACATATGCAAATCAACAAATGTGATACACCATATTAACAAATGAATGACAATAATCGAATGATCACCTCAATAGGTGTAGAAAAGCTATTTGGCAAAATTCAACATCCTTTCATGATAAGAACTCTCAACAAAGGAATATACCTCAGCATAGTAAAGACTATGTATGACCATCCCACAGTAAACACAATACTCAATGGGAAAAATCTGAAAGGTTTTCCCCTGCAATCAGAAACAAGACAAGTTTGTCCACTCCCATCACTTTTATTCAACATAGTACTGTAAGTCCTAGCCAGAGCAGTTAGGAAATAATAAGAAATAAAAGGCATCCAATTTGGAAAGAAAGAAGTAAAATTGTCTCTCTTTGCAGATGACATGATATTACATACAGAAAATTCTAAAGACTCCACCAAAAGTTGTTAGAACTAATAAATTAATTCAGTCAAGTTGCAGGGTACAAATCAGTAAACAAAAAATTAGTGTCTATACACTAATAACAAACTATCAGAAAGAGAAGTTTAAAAAAAAATCCCACTTACAATTACATCAGAGAGAACAAAATACCTAGAGATAAATTTAAACAAGGAGGTGGAAGACCTGTACTCTGAAAAATAGAAGACACTGATGAAAGAAATCAAAGAAGCCACAAATAAATGGAAACAAATTTTGTGTTCATGGATCAGAAGAATGAATATTGTTAGCATATCCATACCACCCAAAGTAATCTATCAATTCAATGAAATTCCTATCAAAATTTCAATGACTTCCTTCACAGAAGGAAGGAATCATGGAATCATGAAAGACCCTGAATAGTCAAAGCAACCTTGAGAAAGAAGAACAAAGCTGAAGGCACCAGACTTCTGATTTCAAACTATATTACACAGATATAGAATCAAAACTGTGTGGTACTGGCATAAAACAGACACATAGATTAATGGAACATAACAGAGAACCCAGGAATAAACATATGCATGTATGTCCAGTTAATTTATGACAAAGGAGCAAGAATATATAATGGGGAAAGGATAGTCTCTTTAATAAATAGTGTTGGGAAAACTGGACAGCCACATAAAAAAGACTGAAACTGGGCCCCTATCTTACACTATACACAGAGATTAACTCAAAACATATTAAAAACTTCAACATGAGACCTGAAACTATAACACTCCCAGAAGAAAACACAGGGAGGTGAGCTGTTTGACATTGGTCTTGGAAATGATTTTTGTTGCAAAGACAACAAAAGCAAAAGTAAACAAGTGGGGTTACATCAAATTAAAAAGCTTCTGCACCCACACAGCAAAGGAAACTGTCAACAAAATAAAAAGGTAGTCCATGGAATGGGAGAAAATATTTGCAAAGCATGTAACTGATAAGAGGTTAAAATCCAAAATATATAAGGAACTCATATGACTCAATAGCAAAACAACAAAACGAAACAAAAAAACCCAAATAACACAATTTTTAAAAAAGGCAGAGGAACTGAATTGAAAATTTTTTCCAAAGAAGACATACAAATGGCTAACGGGTACATGAGAATGTACTCAACATCATTAATCACAGGGGAAATGGTAACCAAAACCAGGATTTATCCCTTCATCTCTGTTAAGGTGTCACATATATATAAAAGAGAGGTAAGTGCTGGTGAGGACATGGAGAAAAGTCAACCCTTTTGCACTGTTGGTGGGAATGTAAACTGATACAGTCACTATGGAGAACAGTATGGGGGTTCTTCAAGAAATTAAAAATAGAACTGCCATATGATCCAACAATCTCACTTCTGAGTATATATCCAAAGGAAAAAAATCACTGTCTTGAAGAGATATCTGTACACCCATGTTCACTGCACCATTATTCACTATAGTCAACATATGGAAACAATCTGAGTGTCTGTCGATTGACAAATGGATAAACATGCACTTGTGCCTTGGAGACAGAGAGACATGGGTTCAAATGCTGCTTCTACAACTTAATAACGGATATCTTAGGTGAGTTATTTGACCACTAACTCTCAGTTTCTTCGATTGTATAATGTGGATTGTGTGTGTGTGTGTGTGTGTGTGTGTTGTATGTGTGCAATAAATTCCCAGTCAGATTCTACCAAATGATGAGAGTTGGCACGAAACTTTAAATCTATTTACCATCTCTGACTTGGCAGAAAATCATTACAAAATCACAGTCATCATTTAGTAACTCAAAATGCTTTTTTCAAAGGACACTAACATCACTAAGAGATTTGTATCTCTTTTATATGTAGGAGTCCCAAATAGAACTGAGTATTTCTATACTACCCAAAGCTTAGCAAAATGAGATCTCTATTTTAGAATCCCTCCACTTTCTAATGTTTGATCCCAGATTCATCCTGCTTGCTGATTTATGTTAAGCCCTGTGGTTTTCTAAAATTCTGTTTCTTTTATGATTGCACAATATTGTACTCCAAAACCTAATGCGTTAGGTACAATGACCATTGAAATGATAAAGCACAGTTTCTAAAGAATGTGGCATATATGTATGTGTTCTTTTCTTTTTCAACTAGAAGGAACTGTTTTAGAATAGAAAATAGGAATACATTTTAAAACCCATAAAGTAGGAAGACATAGTATTCCAAGGAACAATAATTAAAGCTAAGGAGATTATAATGCAGCCAAGAATGGTAATATCACTTATTTGTGCACTGAAATTGAAATAATGCTATTCAAAATTCTATTGAAAATATGATTGCTAATATCAGAGATGGCATAAATGAAGCTAAATTTTAATGAGGAAAGAAAATGGAATGACTCTCCAAGCCTGTGTAATTTGTTCAGCTCAGAGCGAAATATATAATCTAAAAACGTATAGAAACTGATATGCTCATCATTCCATAGCGGTAAAATGTGAGTGGATTACCAGAAAAGATTCATTACTGCTGAAAGATGATGCTTCTTTGAAGCAAGAAGAGAGACAGTAGATGGCGTTTCTTCACAAAGGGCTAGTTTATTCTGAGGGTGAATTTCACACGTGTTGGAATGTTATACACATTCCGATGGCTTACAAGTATTTGTGTTTACAGAATATAACGAGCAGCTAACTGAAGATCAGGCTTTCACTAAGATTTAAATCCATCTTATATCCTGCTGGGAATCTTGAAAATTATAATGTATCTCTGTTTATTCATTTAAATGAAATGCCAGAGAAATTACACTATTCAAAATAATAGAGTGCAGAAGGAAGAAATGAGATTCTAATTAATGGAGAAGATTTCGCTGAGTTTTTTGGTTACTAAAGTGGTAGTTAATACTTTTCCTGTTTGTAACACAGCCTATGTTAACCACTGCCTATCCTACAGGTCTGAAGGGGGAGCAAATGTGCCCCCAACCAAGGAATCGCCCCTGTCTACTTGCTTGTGATTTTCAGAAATAGTATCACTAACTCAAGGGCTTTGCCATGAGGCTTATGTCTTAACTGATAGAAACATTGCTTACTTAGGAAGTTGAGAAGATGTGGGTGCCTGGCTTCCACTGCTTCTTTCAGGTAATTTCCTTCTGCCAGCACCTTCAGAAGGAGATAAGAGAGGAATTTCTGATCTAGTAAAAGAGTTCCTCAACCTCCCTGCTTCTCACTTATCCCCCGAAAGGTCCACTGCAATCCCTTGTGTATGTGTGAATGTATGTATAAATATGTGTATATGTGTGTATGTCTGTAAGTACATGTGTTTGTATATACATATTCACCAGTTATTCATTCATGCAGTCATACATTCACTAAATTGACTACATACTTACTATGTACTGTTGTTTAATTGCTAGGAGTACAAAGCAGGGGAAGACTTGAAGTCACCGTGTTTGAATCAGGTAAACTTGAATTAAAATATTTACTCTGCTTATTATCTGTGTAACCCTACGAAAGTGTCCTAAACACTTCTTTATCCAGTGGTGATAAAGTAACTCCTAGAGTTAATGTCAGAAATAAATCATTTCTTTGTGACCAGAGGACATAGCACTTAGAGTAAGTACTCAAATGACAGCAACATAGTAATAATTATGTTTTTAATCTAATGCAAAAAATTTCGTCCTTCTCTTTAAACACCAGTTTCTCTCTCCCTAATGGATCATTTGCACTAAAATACAAACATTTTGCTGTTTCATTTATTTAGAAAAAATCTTACTTACCCCACTTCTCCGTCCACTTAGAGCCCCATTTCTCCTCCTCTTTACAGCAAAATCCCGTAAGTTGTCTGTACGCGTTCTGTTCAGTCCCTCCCCTCCCACTCCTTTGAAACCAATGAAATCAGGTTTTCTCCCTCTCAACTGCATCAAAACTACTTTTTGTGAAGGCCACCAATGGCTTCTATTTTGCCAAACTAAGCTCAGTAGTCAATCCTTATCTCAACTGATTCTCAGCATCATCTACCTAAGTTACTGTCTCCTTCCTTTATGAAACATTCCCTTTACCTTGCTTCCAGGATGATACTCTCCTGGTTCTCCTCCTGTCTCACCAGGAGTTCCTTCTCTGTCTTCTCTGCGGACTCCTCATCCTCCCCCCAGACTCTTCCAGTGGTCATGCTCAGTCCTTGGGTCATTTTCTTTCTCTCTACATTTACTCCCCTGGAGAGCTCTTCTAGTTTCATAGCTTTCTATGTCAAGGACTTACAGATTTATGTCTCCAACTTAGACCTTCCCCCTGAATTCCAAGCTTGCTTTAATCGCTTTTTCTTACTTGCTATCTTTAGTTCGATGTCCAACTGACATCTTGAAATGAACGGTTTTGATCTTTCCTCAGAACTTGCTTCTCCGGAAGTCTTTCTGATCATAGTAAATGGCAACTCCATCTTGCCCATTGTTCACATCAAGAACCACACCATCATCCTTGATTCTCTCTTTCTTCTCCTGTTATATATATTATCTCACCTGTCATATCTACTGCCATTAAAAATAGATCCCAGATCTGACCTCTTCTCGCCACCCTGGCAAACCATTGGCCTCTATTGAATGAGTCAGTTGCCTCATTAACTAGACTTCCTGCCCTTGCCTCTGCGTAACCTGGCAGCTAGAGGAGCCCTTTTAAATCCATGTCAGCTCCTCAGGCTTCTTTGTTGCAAACCCTCCAATTATCTCCTATGTCACTTTCATTAAAAACCAATAGGCCACGCCACTCTCTCACTTCGAGATCAGCTCGGTGGTTTGTGCCCACCTAGAGGGGTGGGATAGGGAAGGGAGGGAGGGAGACGCAAGAGGGAAGAGATGTGGGCACATATGTATATGTATAACTGATTCACTCTGTTATACAGCAGAAACTAACACACCATTGTAAAGCAATTATACTCCAATAAAGATGTTAAAACAAAAACAAAAACAAAAACCCAATAGCCCACAAGGCTGGCCTTACAAGCCTTCTCTCCTCTCCTTGCCCTCCATGCCCCGACCACACCAGCCTCCACGGTGCTGCTACTCAGTCTTGCCCAGGCTCCAGGATTTTCTGTCTGTGGTTCCCTTTCCCCCCACATACCCACTGGGCTCACTCCCTCACCTTCTGGTCTTTGCTCAAATGCTCTCTTCTTCTGAGGGCTTCACTGAGACTCCTCTGTTGAGAATTGAACCTTGACCCCGCTCCAGCACTGCTCATTCTTCTTTCTCATTGTCTTTCTCTACAGCACTTCTCACCATCTGATATACTACTTACGTTACTTACGAGATTTATTTGTTGGCTGTTTCCCATACTGTAATTTAAGCTTCATGCAATAAGTTTTTTTCTAAGTCTATTTTGTGTATTACCCTTTCCAGAGTTGGATCTAGGTTTTCTGGGGCTTAGAGTTCATACAATTTGGGGTTATCTCTTAGAAACATAAAATCGTGAAACCATGAAATATGAAAATTGGTGATTATTTAAAAGGAGAAAAATTACAATCAAGTTACACTTTTCAAAAAGCTTAGAAATGCAAACACCACGAAAATAAGTGACTGTTTTTTCAATTAATTGCCCCAGATTTTTTGATGCATGTTTTGAAATCTATATTAAATAACTGTTTTGTATCATAATTTCAATACAGCAAAACAAAATAAGGAAAACCTCTAGCATGGTCACTTGAAGTTTGTTTTATGTTTTTGATAATTTAGAAAAGTTACATTTTGTTTTCATTTGCTCTTTTCACTTGCAGGTACCACTTGCATATTTGGCAGGACTGGTCCGGTGGAAAGTGGCCGTTAACTAAAATAATTTTTAATTTAATATATCCATGTAATATTTGGGATAAAATTATACTAAAAAAGTTCCCCCTTCTTTATTTGCAGTTCAGATTTAACTGGTGTTATGTATTTTTATCTGCTAAATCTGGCAATCTTACTGTTAGTTCTTGGAGAGAGCTGCCTAGCATTCAAGTAAGATAAAAATTTACCTGTAGCCTCGATTTTTGGTTGTGGTTTTTGATTTTATTTATATATTTATTATTTATTTTTATTTTAAAATTAATTTTTATTGGAGTATAGTTGCTTTGCAACGTTGTGTTAGTTTCTGCTGCACAGCAAAGTGAATCAGTTATACATACACATATATCCACTCTTTTTAAAATTCTTTTCCTATTTAGGTCATTACAAAGTACTGAGTAGAGTTCCCTGTGCTCTACAGTAGGTTCTTATTAGTTATCTATTTTATATATAGTAGTGTATATAGGTCATTCCCAATCTCCCAATTCATCCCCTGCCCCCCTGCCCCCTTGGTAACCATAAGTTTGATTTCTACATCTGTGACTCTATTTCTGCTTTGTAAATAAGTTAATCTGTACCGTTTTTCTAGATTCCACATATAAGGGATATCATATGATATTTGCCTTTCTCTTTCTGACTTACTTCACTCTATATGACAGTCTCCAGGAGTTTTTGATTTTAAAGTAATTTTATTTTGTACATTTAAATATCTATAACAACTGGAATTTATTTTAATAATTAATGGGTGTGGCTCCCATTTAATGTTTATGAATATTTCACCTGAATGGTTTCTTGTTACACTGCATGTTCCTTGCAGACCCGTGTATCTCACCTGTGTCAGCGGAGGACCCAGGGAAGGGTGAATGCAGCCTGTGCTGGATACTAGGGGAGTTGTCTGGAGAGACACTGCAAGCAATAATAATAGTGACTGAAAGCTGGTCAGATTTTTATTACCACCATGTATGTCATGTACAACGTCGGTAATAATGTGATTTTCCTTGCTGGGGCACACCTCTCCGTGGCCCCAGCCCCTTAGAATGCCCCTGTTTTGAATTCCTGTCTCTCAGCACAGTACTCTTGTTATTGAGTGCCAGAGAGATTTTTCTGGAAATTGTGAACTATACTGAAGTCTCACTGAGTGCCTGATCTCTCGCAACTTATTTGATTTCCTTTCTTTTTTGTATCCAATTTCTCTGAAATTTCCCTCTTTTCTTTCAGCTCCTCCATTGAATTTCACCAACCCAAAGTTCATTTCCAGGCACCACACCTGATTTTGCCCCTTCTACTTTGCTTCTGTCAACTTCTCCAACAGTTGACACACCGGTGCTTCAAAACTTTGTGTCCATGCTTTCCCCCCCCATATCTATACCAAACCTCTGCCCTGGGGGAAACTTTTTTTCTTTTGTTACTCATGTGAAGCCTGTTTATCGGTGAGGACTGTTTTACCTTAGAATCGGCCATGGTGTGCATGGCAGCTGAGTGTCAGATCTTTAGGATATTGGACAAAATAGACCAAATTTTCGTTATATGCCAGGCACTCTTCTAAGCCCTTTGCAAACCAACAAACACGCAAATAATGAACACTCATAACTAAACCCCATGAGAAAAGTTGTTTTATGATCTTCACAGATGGGGCCCTGAGGAGCAGGGTGACCACTGGCCAGGTCTCACTGTAGTTAAGTGTTGGAGCCAGGGTTTGAACCCCAAGTCATTTCAGAGTCTGAGCCAGGAACACATTTGTGCCTGTGCTCTACACATGTTATCCGATGCCATTCTCAAGAAGCTCCGTGCAGTAAGATTTATTATTCTCATTTTATGGATGAAGAAACTGTGGCTTGGAGAGGCAAAATAATGTGTCTAAATTCACACAGTATGTCAGCGGTGGGGTTGGAATATGAACTCAGATCCATGTGACACGAATCCATGCCCTTCTCGCGCCATCTTTCTCACTGTCAAGTTCTGTGACATCTACAGAGAGCCCTGGACTGCTTCGAAATCACACGGGAAGTTGCCGTCACAGCAAGAAACCACTAATAGAAGGAGGGGCAGCCCCCAAACTAAGTTTCTCAACTTTCTGATAGTAACTTGGGGCCCACAGGGGTCTGGGGGCGCCCTGGTACTGCTGTTGTCCAAGGTCCATCCCTCTCCTTTGACCATCAACGTCTCCCCTCTGTGGGACAGACAACCTTGCGGGGAGACTCATGACACTACAGGTGACCTAGAGAACGTCATGTAGAATATTAGCCATCTCTTCATTTTAAACCTTTTTGATTAAAAATAAAAACTCACAAACTAAGTGTCTTTTCTTTTAGAACATCATTTGCTTTTATTACACATTTGGTTAATGGTATGAATTGGCCAAAAACATTTTCCTCCCTGAGTTTCCTACTCTGTGGAAAGAGAGTATGTTACTAGAAAGAAAAAAAGAAATTTAAACACTTTGTATTTGAATTTCTTGATCTCATCACTTGGATCACTGGCTCAGATACACAATTTTGCATATTCGTTTCTTTCTGTAACGTTTGTCTTCCATAGTCTCCTGGTTAAAATTCTGAAAATGAACATAACTCCCATTTTCCTGGCTGTAAATCATTAGTTTCAGACTTTCTTTCTTAAACAAAAAAACGTATTCTAGAAAAACATGGTTAATAACAGAAAAAAATACCAAGGAGAGTAAAATTCATGAGGTGGTGACTCTTACCCCTTGCTCTTTGACTGCAGTTTTCATTTTTCCATCAACTGTCTCTGTATCTGTTAGGCATCACCTTGGACAAATTTCCTTGTGTTTACGGGAGCGCTTGTACAATTGCTTTGGATGAAAATGCAGGAAGCCAATACTTGAAAACTTTTCTGGGCTTTTTTTTCATGTACCACTTAGATAGGAGAAGAGCTGAAGCGATCAAAGATAAAAGTAAAAGTGTGAATGACACAGGCAAGAACTGTTTTTCAAAAAGGGTTTAAAACTGAGGCAAAAAAAGGTCTGTTGGTTTATGCATTTTCCTATTCTTGCTACAATCATAGTCTCAGGAATGAATTCATATTCTGCATCATTTTCGGTTACCTTTATAGTCTTTCTCACAAGAATGAAGAATGAAAATTTTAATGCCTCATATATTCTGCGAATTACTGTGGATGGCTAGACTGCACTACTTTGATCTTTCCTATATTCTGTGGTTTGATTGGATCGTGATGTGAATGGAAAGCAGCACAAAACAAATCAGTTTCTGAGGGAAAGACCTTAACACGAAACGGAGAAAAGGTACCTCAGCCCACTTCAGAACATTACACATGTGGCAGTAAGGGTCCAGATAACTGCTCCTGTGTCCAACTCAAAATGATCACAGTCTTTCTGGTTGTTACACATTCTAACCTGAGAATTCATTACAAAAAATGGCGATCGAGCTTTGGAACAAATAACTATTTAATATCATTTAGATTTATGTGTTTGCTTCCCAGGAGTCCTAGCATTGTGCCTTGCACGTTACAGGTTGACAGGACAAGTGGAATGAACAAATGAAGGAATGACTGAATTCAACAGTAATATGCAAAGATAAATGGGACTGCATAGATAAATTTTTCTACTCCGATGCATGTTTCTCTAATGCAAATTAGCTCATCCTCGGTTAGTAAATAGGAGAATCATGTTACTATAATGTAGAAATTGTGTTGGTTCCTAAGCAATTTTTCCGAGCATTTTAATGATTTGTGTCACCAGATCATACCAGCTGATTTCCAAGTACAGAGCACAGGGGAACTCAGCAAGTGCACAGGGCACGGTTCCTGCAATCCAGGGAGCTTTTTGCCCTTGTGTCCAAACCAAAAGCCTCAACCCGTCTGCACACCCCTTTCAATCAGTCTACCATTACCTTTAATTAAAGGTAAAGTCTTATAGCTACTGCCGTATTATTTTAAATTGGGAATTCAATGTGTCTTTTTTCTGAATTAGAATTTAATTAGGATTATTTTGTTTTAGTTAACGCTCTGGTTACCAGATTACATAGCTTTCCGCAACTGCCTATGGCCTTATTTCCCCTGCCCTCAAAAACTTATTATTTTTAGTGTGCAATTTTGCAGAACCTAAGTTTTTTTCCGCTTCAGGAATGCATGTGTTTCATTAGAGTGGAAAAGCCAATATTGGTTAAACAAAGACAGGAGAGAGTTGAGGAAAAAAGTTAACCTATGTAGAGGGTAGAAAAAATGGTTCCATGTCTCTGATTATCTTGGCAAGAAAAATCTTACAGTATCAGAGCTGTGGCTGATTTTGCAGATTGGAGATTCCTGCCTATTCCTTATACCAGTGAAAGCACATTACCCAGAAGGTGTAAGTAAATTGCCAAAGATCTCACACTTGATATTGACAGACTGAACTCGGCTACCATGCTGGGACGCCCGTCTCAGAGCTTCTCACCCTCATGGAAACTGGCTGTCATCCTGGTGCTGCCCACAACTTCAGGATGAGTCTTACATCCTGTTAATGCTCTAGTTTCCTCATGGGTAAAGCAAGGATCTCTCTCCTTGCCATTAGCTTGTGTTAGAGTAGATAACTCTGCCTCTCTGTTTGCCGGGGCAGTTTCAGTTTGTACCTGTTTTCTTGGTTGCTAATTATTAATAGTCCTCACTCTTCCTGTAAGTGACTTGGTTTGGAAGATAACTTATAAGGCTACCCTAGTTATGAGGCACCGTCAGGAATTCAAAAGTCATTTGTGCCTTCCCCTACTTTGTGTGTTCAAATCCAACCCACTCTTCACCACCCTGTTTAAATTCAGGTTTTCTGTAGTCCTTCCAGCCTTGCATAGCAAGAAGGCAATTTCTATCTCTAAATTTCTTAGTAATTTATTGGTAAGTTCCTAATTCTGTATCATTTTTGGATCTTGTGTTCCCTAGTTTATTTCATAGTTTATGTCAGTGTTTCTCAGAGGGGACACTCCTGGCATTTTGGGTGGGACAAGCCTTGGGTGTGCAGAATCATCTCTAATACTGCGGGGTGCTTAGCAGTCCTGGAAGTGAACAGGGCCCCTCATTAATGTGGCAGTTCAATCTGTCTCCACACATGCCAACACGCCCGATCCCCTCTAAGGGGTAGAACGCTTATCTTCCAACCCCAGTTGTAAATCACAGTTAAGACTGAGGGCTCAAAGAGGCAAGATCTAGGCTTAATTTGGTTTTGCATCCTTCCTGCACTCCAGTACACACACACACACACACACACACACACAGACACACACACACACACAAACACTCCTTGATGGAAATGTGATGAGTCAGTAGAATGAGTGATCTAAAAGGGCTATGGAAGGCATCTAATATAATTTCAAAATACCGAAGGAAAATGGAAATGCTGAGGTTGAGCTGAGAAGATGTTTAAAACTCTTTAGCAAAACTTACCTCTCTCTATACTCTTACATCTTCAGTGGGGTAGATGCAAATAGCTAAGGACAGGTGTGGTCCCTGGAAGATGATGGGACGGTTCTCACCACTTCCACCCCAAACACTGAAGGTGATGGATTAGTCAGAGACTCTCATGCTAATCAGAACTTTTTTAAAACTTACTTTCTTATTATTTTTACTACTACTTTTCTTCCTACTCCTGTTAATAGCAGTTACAATAGCTAACATACCTTTAGTGCTTTTGTGTGTGCCTGAGACCTTTGCAGTTTTTTGAAATGAATTATGAAATTGAACTCTTACAAGACAGCAATAAAGTAGGCGCTATAGTTGTCATTAATCTCCCCTTTTATTGGTGGAGAAACCAAAGTTTAGGCAGGAAGTGGTGGAGCCAGGATCTGGACCCAGGTGGTCTGACTTCAGAGCCAGCACCGTTAGTCAGAAAAAATGCTCTCTCTGTATCACCAGACCTCCTTCATCCGGAGATGTGTAATCTGGTCACAATGTTTGCTGATTCTGAAAAACATTTCATGATCCTCTTGCATTTATGATGCAGCATAATCATGTGCCATAATCATAACCATGTATGTGCTGCCACTTATTTATTTTTGTTTGAGCTTAGAGAGGTGAATGTAGCGTACTGGTACACACACCTCCTGAGCAGGGATTTACTATACATGGTCCACAGGGAGCCAGTGGGTGAAGTGGGGAAGAATATTGGCCCTCCACGCCAGACTTCTTGGGTTCAAGTCCTGGCTCCACTGCTAACTAGCTGTGTGACCTAGAGCGAAACTGTCTCAATTGCCAGATCCCTAAAATAGAGATAATATTAGTATGTACCTCAGAGGATTGTTGTGAGGGGTTAATGAAATAATATATTTAAACCCCTCGAACTCAACCTGGCGCAGAGGTGTAGCCATTTTAATTACGATGTTCTTGAAGACAGAGCAGAAAATCCAGTTGTCTTCAGTCTGTGTTGTAGGTCAAGAAATCTAAATATATAGCAAATTTGTCTTTGATTAGGACTCTTGAAGTGAGCTGGAAGCAGCAAGACCCAGGTTCCAGCAATGGATTGGGAATGCAATGACCGTATCTCTGTTCTCCAATCCCCTTTAGTTTGTGGTATTGGACAAATGGTTTACTTCTCTCTCCCTGGTTGCGTCTGCAAACTGAAAGAACAAAAAGGAAGTCTATCTTCATTAAAAGCCTGAAAAAAAATTCATGTAAATGTTAAGCATGTTATGCTGAGGGAGAGACTAGTCTTTTCTTCAGGGCTGGCTGTACAGTTTTCATCCCCAGATAGTACAACCTCTGGTGACCACGCCACTTCAGTCGTCTTGAGAAATAAACACAAGGAACTCTTTGAGATATATAATTTTGAGAACCCCCCTGCAAAATCTCTCCATTACAGAGGGAAGTGTAAAGCTCTCTATTTTCCCTCTTGTGACATTCAACTATTAAAGGCAAGAATTCCATTTTATTGGCTTCTTGTAATCAAGATGATGTGATCTTTACAGGATTAATATCTCATTCTTTTGCTAACTAATTTACTCTAATAATGCAGGAAGATGCTTTATAGTGTGAAAAACACCTTGGGGTATTGGGATTGGATATAATAGCTAGAATGAAGCCATTATAGTTGGAGGAGTAAAGCCATTATATAGGAGTAAAATCTTAAATAAAAATTTGTAACCATGGGATACGGAAAATTTCTTTTTTTAATGTTAGAGTTTTGCTTTTATTAGTCCTTTGTTAAAAGACCTGCTCTGTTTTTACAGTAAATTTTCAAGGGCCTCTACCTTTGCTTAGCCTTTTGTCCTCTTTCATTCTATTATTCTTGTTATTCATTTTATACAAAGCCAAATTAGGTGGTCCCATCACAATGTTGATATTCATTCACATGTAGCTGAAAGAAAAGACTCCCAGGACTCCTCTCTGCCTTGCCTGCTCCATTAGATTGTGAGCTCACCCAAGGGAGAGACTTCCTTCCGAATCTCTCTATTCCTAGGATCTAATCAAGTAGCGACACACAGTAAATGCTCATTCAATGAGTGGTAAATAAACAGTGATTCTCCTCTGCCCCAGAACAACTCAGAATTTATATTTCATAAGACCCAGGTGGGATAAATCATTCACTGTAGACTCACCTGTTCTGCACGGTAGCAATTGCTGCCGTGGCCAGCCTACTAACTCTGACTTCAGTTATTCCTTAAGCACTTTTAAGAATGTTCCACCTCCTTTGTAGTTTCACCACTGAATGTCTTCATCATAAAATGATGAACAGTGAGATTTGGATTCTATCTACTCAGAATCTCATCTAGATCCAGACCCCACCTGCTCAACCGCTGGTCTCTACAACCAATGTTCCAACCATGCTGAGAGGTCTTGGGCCCTTCTCTTCTTCTTCCATACCCTGTCTTTGTGGTCTCAATTATATCCACTTATTCTAAAAAGCATCTTCATGTGTATCCCTCCCTAATTCATGTCTTCTGTTCAGACCTACCCTCCGAAATTCTCCTTTCATATTGAACTGCATGCTTGAGCTATTTCTTTTACCTACAGCTTCCTACCAACTCTCTCTGCTTTCACTATTGCATCTTTCCATTTCATTCTGCACGCTAAAAAATAAACGATTTTTTAAAAATCATTTTTTATGCTTAAACCCCTAAAAGGCTTTCTAGCACGCTTGGAATAACAGCTACACTTTGTGCCATGGCATACAAAAAACTTTATGATCAGGTCCCTGCTTCTCTCTGTAGTACCTATCATAACTTTCAATTATTTTATTTGTAATTTTATTCATTTTAAAAAATCTATCTCCGGGGCTTCCCTGGTGGCTCAGTGGTTAAGAATCTGCCTGCTAACTCAGGGGACACGGGTTCGAGCCCTGGTCTGGGAAGATCCCACATGCCGCGCAGCAACTGGGCCCGTGAGCCACAGCTACTGAGCCTGCGCGTCTGGAGCCTGTGCTCCGCAACGAGAGAGGCCGCGATAGTGAGAGGCCCGCGCACCGCGATGAAGAGTCGCCCCCGCTCGCCGCAGCTAGAGAAAGCCCTCGCACGGAAACGAAGACCCAACACAGCAAAAATAAATTAAAAAAATAAAATCTATCTCCCTCTCTGGAACATCATATATTTGAGGGCAGAGACAATATCAGCTCCATTTATATTGTATTCCCAGCACCTAATATTCTGTCTGATACATGAGAGGTACACGGAAAGTATTTGGGGAATAAATAAGAAGAACTTTCTATAACATCTTGCCCACACATTCTCCACCTGAATCAATATGCTCAATTGCATTCTACTCCATTCTTTTCTCCCTGCAAATTATGACATTTTATATTTTACTAAGAATATTAGGTGTAAATCTTTCAGTATTTCCTTCTCTTTGGCTATTTCTAGTTACTGTTTTGACTGTTTCCATCTCCACACCCTTGCTACCCACCTCGAACCAAGCAATATTCCTCTTGTTCTTGCCAGACTTCCACATGGGTTCTTGAACTTGCCTTCTTACCTCACTCATCAGGGCTTGGCCCCATCTATCAATTATTCTCTCCCCAGCACGTTCAATCTCTTCTTCTCCACACCGGCTTCTTCTCTTTTCACCATATTTAGGCATCCTCTATCTTTTGACACTGCCTTTGGCTAACATCTCATTCCTTGTGTCCTTTTATTATCAAATATTTTGATGCGCTGCCATATCCATTCCCTCTAATTCTTTAGTGCCTATTCTTTCTTCACGCCCCTGTAAGCTAAATGTACTTTTTCCTCCATTAAAATTTTCTTCATGTCCCAGTAGTTTCCTAACTGTCAAATCCAATTCAAGAAACTGTGTTCGCTGTTTACAACAACTTTCTGAAACTCTCCTATTCTGCACCCCAGGATTCCAGACTGATCTTGTTCTTTTCTAGCTCTCTGATCAGCAATTTTCTATCCTCTTCATGGGATTGCTATCATTTTTACTGCCCTGTAAGTGCATATTTCTTCATAATTAAATCTTCTCCATTTGATTCTCGCTTTGTAGAGTCTCCCAAGAAAAACTCATTTACATCTAACATAGATTAAATGTATCTTTCTTCCAGCTTAGTTTTCCCCTGGGTTCCTGCTTTTGTTTATGTCATCGTGGGCCTCCACTCAAACCTTCAGTATGTCTGTTTACTGCAATCACCTCACTTCCTATGAGGTCCCAGCCCCTACCATATTACTTAGCACAAGCAGGCCCTCAAAATTAATATTTGAACTAAATGAGAACATCCTATAATCTCACCTCCAGTACAGCAAGTCTTTAAATGTTCATCATCTTCACAACCAGTATCTTATCCAACTGATTCTTCACCTGCCTTGAAATATGTTCCCATTTTTGTTGTCTAGACAGGTACAGGAGTGGCAAGCTGATTTTATCTTTTGAGCCCACCCATGGGATGGTGATTGGTACCTAAAGTATTAAGAAGGATTTTTGAGGTCTCATGAAGAGTCGGTAGGAAAGAGAGTAATGACTGTTGAGAGGTAGCTCTGGGAAGAAGGGACGTAGAGAGGTAAGTGGTGTGTGCTAACTAGGTTAATCCCTTGCCTACAGCATAAAGATCATATTTATTAGCCTAAGAAGTCAAAGCCTGAATTTTTGGCTCATGGCTGGTGGCTCATACTTGCTTTTAACAACATCTCTACTTATTTATAGTTCCCAGTATTTTGCTTCAGCAAAAAACTCATTGTTCTTCAAACAAATCTCCCAGCTTTTCCTGCTGCGGAATGCTCATATATTACCCCAACT
Organism: Physeter macrocephalus; assembly: GCF_002837175.3. Classification (NCBI taxonomy): domain Eukaryota; kingdom Metazoa; phylum Chordata; class Mammalia; order Artiodactyla; family Physeteridae; genus Physeter; species Physeter macrocephalus. The sequence goes on from NC_041228.1 coordinate 73,978,137, forward strand.
TAGAACTTCCTTTGATATCCTTACCTCCTCTCTCTCTTAGTTTAAATCCATCATTTTCTGTAAAGCTTTCTCAGAAGATTTTAATCCAGAGCAGTGTCTTCTGAAGTTCTATGATAATGATTATCTGAGCTGTTCATCCTGCATTTAAGCACACAGTATCTTGGGATATTGCCTGTATTTTTATGTGAACTATTAAGTGCCTCTTGTAGTATCAGTTTCCATTTTCTGTGTTATATCTTTAATTAAACTTTAAGGGCTTCTATATACCTGGCACATAAGAAGCCTGCTTACACATGCTACTATGTGTAGTAATCTCCAAGGCGAGAGGGACTGTTTACCTAGCAAATTGCCTTTCACATAGTAAGTGCTCATGACATCTTGTTGGTTTAAATTCCAAATGCTAATAGATATTTCTAGGTTCATTGTGTGTTTTACTTTGTGCCCTATGCAGTATTTACATCATCTCACTGAGTCCTTGTCAAAATCTTATGAGCTGTGTTATAATATCCAAGCTTTGCAGAAGCTATGAGGTTTGGAAATATTGAAGTTAAAAAACTTACCCAATGTAAGTTACGCAGATAGTAATTGCTGGAGCCATGGTTCAAGTGAAGGTCAGAAGTACTAAGAGTGTCACTGGAAAAAGGAGTGGAAAAGCATGCTTTATTCTTAAAGAAAACCCTGTTACTCAGAGGAGCTATCTCAAAGTGTTAACTGTCTGTGGTCATTGGCTATTGTGACAAAATGGCCCTGGAGGTTCTGCACCTGAGAGCTGTACAACCAGCATTCTCAAGTGCTAATAAATCTTCTAGCAAAATGAACCCATGGTTTTCCTATATAGCTTTCGTTGAGAATCTCTATCTCTAGAATGCAAGCTGTGGAACCAGGAAATGGATTGAGACTTAACGATTCCAAGAGAAAACATTCTATTTGCCTATTATCCTGAGCACAAGGAGGGCTGAACAGCTCCAGCACTCTTAATACACTTGGCTCAGATAGATGCTTGGGGGACGCCCCAGATCAACTTGTAACTTTTGGAATTCCAAGTCAATTGGAATTGGATTCCAAGTCATTTGGAATCGCTGAAAAGACCACCGACACCTGGGGATATTCGAAATGACCTCTATCTTTGTAGATAACTATAGGCTGTCTAAGCTGAGACTGAAAACCTCTAGAAGACCTTGTAGAGCAGATATAGGCATGGAGAGTACAAGAGGGCCAATGTGTCCATTCAAGTGGCTGCAGGACGCCCTAACTGCCTTAGAAAGGTGTAATTTAACTGCAGCCACCATAGTTCCCCACTTGGGGGCACCAAAATGATGCCTCTGTTTTCTTTATTTCTCATGGCAAGAATTATTTTACAATGAGATGAAGAGAATTCCGTTTGCATTTATTTTAGTGTGAGGGCAAGTTGGTAATGGTTTATATTTATCATTCACTCACACAGCCTGCTTTTAATGCTTGCAATCTCTCTGTTAATGAACTAGAAATTGGCTGCTTCCAAGAAGTGGTAATGTCCTTCTGATGGATAGTGCATTGGGCTAGGAGTCAGCCGACCCAGATGCCAGAACAGAATGAGAGTCAGAAGTGACGTCGGAGGTTATAATCCGACCTCCAACTAATTCACAAATAACCTCTCTAATGCCGGTGACGAGTGATCATCCACTTCCAGTTCAGGAGGACCACGGGGTAATTACGTGATTAGGTGAAGCACTTAGCAAATACATTATAGAATCACAGGATGATTGAGCAGGAGAGGACCTTGGAGGTGGGCTTGTCAGTCCCTTCACTCTGAGATGAGGGCCAATGAGGTTAAGTGACTTACCTCTGAAGGTTAGCAGTACAGCGAGAACTAAATGTCTTGACACCCAAGTCAGAAGAATCACTCCACCATAACAATTTCTCTTAATTTAGTTAAATGGAGGTAGAGGCAACTCTTTCCTAGATGTCAGTGCTTTGGGAAAAATAATTGCAAATTGAGAATACTATCATTTGAATATTCTGATTACAGAATTAAGGCAGAACCTAGAGGGGGAAGAAGGGAGATGGCAATGGTTATGGGGCCAGTTAGAAGTTAATTCAATCAAGTAGCACATCCTGGATTCAAAGGGTATTATGTGCAAGACTGATACCCTTTTCTTGAGGCTCACTTTCAGGAAGGTTGATTATAGCAACCTCCAGATTTGAAGAAGAAATATTTATCTTTCCAACAACCTTGACTTGACCTCAGGATTAGAGGAGTTCACTGGTTAATCTAAATTGACTCGTTCTCATTTCACTTTTTAATCCATTTTGTCAGGTTTATCGCTAAAATATAAGTAACTTTTAAAATGCATCCATCTCTGCCTCAGACTCTGTTACTTTCAGCCACAGCTCCTTATTTGAACAGCTTGAGGTCTAATTTGAATCACACTTTACTTGTGGGGTGCTCAGAAAGTGTGTGATACCTTAGGGAGTTGCCTGACAGAGATTTTTAAGGTGTTCTAAAATGAAGTACATCTAAATTCTTTAAATTACATATGGTTTAATCTAGAAAAGGACAATTGAAGCCTTAATTAAAATAGATTTATTCCAATTTCATATGTGGAAATAAATTTGTCTGAGCTAACTTGGTGTATGCCTATCCAGATTGCAGCATTTCCCCACTTTCTAAATTAAATGTTGCTGTATGTGAATCTGGGCTCCACAGTGGCATATATTAAAAGGCTTAGTCATCATTATTGTAAACATCCCAGAATTGAGTCAGGTTTCGCTGGAACTTAGAAGTAACTTCTTTTTTTTCTTCTCTTTTTCGTTTTCACTTCTTATATTTCCCTGCACTTCTCCTTTACATTTGCTTGCTATTTTTTCTTTCATCTCTTTCAGCCTTTGTCAAGAATCTAAAACTGTCTTCCTCTGTTTAAAAACCTAGTATTCTCTGTCTTGAGTCAAAGGGGCAGTTCTGGGCCTTTATGTAGTAGGAAGAAAGGAGACTTTCTTACTACATAGGAAGCAATTTATTTTTACTATATCAGTTCATATTTTTAAAATCTTATAAGGTAATGTTAAAAGATCCATTTAAATATTAGGAGAAAAGCTCAGAGATTTAGTATCTTAACAAGGCCACATAAATAGTCAGTGGCAGAGCTGGAATTTCAACCAGGGCCTCTCCTACTCCAAAGCCTGTGCACGTGGCACTACATCATGCCGCTCACAAGTACTTGACTTAAGTCAAAACCAAAGCATTTCTTAAAAAAAAAAAAAAAGAAAGAAACAAAATAAAACAAAGCAAACAACAACAAAAAGCACATCTGTCTTTTAATTTGCCGCAAAGAAAGCAAAAATTATATATATTTTATTTATCCGGGGCCACTTGGCTTTTCCTTTTTCATGAGGTAGCCCCATTTCTTGAATCATCCAGAAACACTCTTATTGCTTCTTGGCTTCTACTTTTGGTATTAAGAAAGCATGGTAATTGGTAACAACAACAGCAAACAAAGCATGCCATCTGCACTGTGATCATTTCATGTGAGTAAAGACAAAATCAAGATTCAATCTATGTACATGATGAATTCACTCTGAGAATCACTGTTCCATAGCCCAGAACTGTACCTCTCATCCAGCCAACCATCTTCTCTTGTACTTATTATAAGTACAAACCGGGGCCCGGGGAGATTTTTCCAGATGTCCTGCACACATCCATTGCCATTACTATAAGATTGTCTGGGGAAAATAATTCTAAATATACATCATATTGATAATGGGCCAACACATTTCCTTTGCATGTGTGTTCTGGTACATATTTAATTCTACCTTATATCATTCATTTGTTCAGCAAATGCTCTTCAGAACTAGAACCAACTTTGAATCTTGAAGCAAGGACTCCAGTTCAGGCAAATTATAAAGTCATCTTCTCACCTGCAAAAACATGAGACGTAATAAAATAATGTCTGAAGTTACTTAGTACTATGCTTAGCACGTAGTTAATTCTAGTCAATGAGAGCTGTTTTGATTTTTTTCTCTTTGTCTATTCTAGATCATAAGCACACTGAAAGCAAGGCTCATGGATGAAGTACCTCTGTATCCTCTGTGGCACTCAACACAGCAGGCACTGAATGGCTCATGGTTTTCCACTGTGCCATGTGTGTGGAAAGGATCCAGCACACGGATTCTATAATCCAACTCCTCGCAGCCTGTAATAAATATCTATCAACATTGAACAGTCTATTGAGAATTACATAATTATTTAATTCTATCCAATATATTCAGCCACTTTGTACAAACCAACTACCTTATCTTCTTTCTTTTTATAGCAAATTGGAGAATGTAAACATTTTTATAGAGGGATAAAAGGATATCTCATGACTTCTAGTCTGCTTGGCCCTTAAAGAAGAAAGAAAAGGAGGAGTTTCCCATGAAAGGCTCTGATATCTGACCTAATTTTGAGCTAGGAAGGGCACCAAGTTGCTACTCCTCTGGGATCTCAGCTAGAAGAGGGCTTGGCTACAGCTCAAAATGCAATACAAAATAAAATAGGTAAATAAAGTATTTAAAGTTGGAGTCTCTGTTATATTATTTAATGCTGTACAGAGTGAAGGCAGGGACCTTCATTACAGAAGGTATTGTTACTAAAGAATAATTATCCTGATCACCTGGAAGTTTCTGGAAGTTTCTGTGGGTATGCTGATTTTGAGTCCCCTCCTCTGCTAAAGTTCCTGTGGGATATCTCCCCCCGCTCCGCCCGCCGCCCCCCCCCCCCGCCCAAAGCTGGAGGGAACAAAGATGGCGGTCATCCAACCACTGTTCCCAACACCCAGTAAGTAGGTAAACTATCCTTTACCTATGGAGATACTGGCTGAGCTGGTTTGAATGCAGACATCATATACTACAATATATGCCCTTTTAGTATTTTCCCATCAATCATTTGAGAACGATCAGACTCTTTCATTTGCTATTGTAGGAAACAGCAGACATTTTCTCTGCCTTGCATGTAACTATATTAGTGGGAGGGCATTCTCTAAAGAAATCATATTGAACTCTTTTTCTTTCTTTTAAAGAGATTTTACTGAAGTCATAAGAGGAGTAATTGGTAGGTTTTCTTTTGCCTGTCTTAAGGGGAAAAAATGCTCTATCCCGTTTTAAAGATCTATAAACAGCTCAGCTAATAGAAAGTGGGTGGGCAAAAAAAGTAAAATAAAATAATAAAAGCACTAACTTCTGAACTTTAGCAGAAGCCTATACGTTGGAATAAAGAAAATGATTTCAGAGGAGCTCTTTGATAGTTTTTTCCACTACAACAAAGTACAGCCCTGCTTGTCAGCCCATCTGTATTTTCCCTTCATCTAATAAACTGGCTGGGCCAGAGCTGCAAAGGAACATTATAATATTGACAATGTTTCTGGAAAACCATGTGCTTTAGAATGAATTAACTTTTGCTGCACTGCTGAACATATGAAGAAAAATTGGCTTAGTAGGAAAATAAATTGACTTTAACCCTTTTTTTTTTTTTTTTTTTTCTGCTACTGGAGCCTGATGCAGCACTCAAAATGAATAGGATCCTTCAAAAGAGCTGGGGCATTTGTCTGTTATAAAGAAGCCCATCTTCACACACCCTTAGGCTATCACACATCTCTGAAGCTTCAAGAGATTTCTGGCAGATCTTGGAGTGATGTAAATGAAATTGCAGACAAAACTTAGCAAATAAGCAAGTTATGGGAGCTGTGAAGAGGTTAACTTATTGGTAATAGTGCAAAAACACAGTAATTAATAATAAATAATGGAACAAACAATATGTAAAAATAGAAACATAATAACTTTGGGTTACTGTGCAAGTCGTTTTGTATGCATTATCTCTTGGGCTGTGCCGGTTAACCACTGAGTTTCTAGTTCTAGAAATGGAACTAGGAGAAGGTTCCTTTCTCTCTAAATGAGTGGCCTTTGCATAAAGATCACAAACACATGGGGTATAAGTAGAATGAAATCCAAGCCTAAGGTCAGCTTCTGTCTTCCTTAGACCAAAGGGAAGAAATGGGGGAGTCACCAACCCAAGGAGCTGGTAGGGCTGCAGTTCCTGGCCATTCTAGGTGCATGTCCTGGGAGACATTGCAGTTTGGGCATCCAATAGGCCCTCCAAGGAGATGATCCTTCCTCATTCTCTTGGAGGAAGGGAGAGGTTACTTCTGTCCCTGGATCTACAGGTGGGAGAACAGCAGGGACCAGAGGCATGCATAGTGACTCACACTGCCCTGGAGAGATGGCCAAAGTATCCTTCCTATGGGGCCAATGGTTTAGAGAACACCAGTGGAGGGTGGTCATGTATCCAGGCCACAATGCCCTGTTTCCAGTGAGTCTCCAATCTTTTTGAAATGTGCAATGCAAAGCAGGTCACACACCTACATTTCAATCATGAATTGATACCTTTTTGCCAACCGCAGCATTATGACTGAGTTGCGTCACTGACTTCATGTCGAAGACTTGCAGACTTCAACTAATTTAGAGAACATCCAGGCAGTAAAGGAAAGAAAGGCACATTATGGCAGGCCTCTGCCCTAAAAGTGATTCTCTCAAGGATCCACCCCAATACAGCTCCAAAACTGCAAATTATCTGTATTTCCTCAAGACTTCCCTGTCCCAGTGGAAACCCTCCCTCTTTACAAGATTGTCCACTAACCCTATCTGTTTTTTCAGTTCCCACATGAACACCTTGTTGGGTAGCACCAAGATAGTCACACATAGCTTAAAGAATCCATTTTTCCCTTTACTGTACCTGTCACATCCTCTGGTCACCAGTCACTGATGCCAAGGCTTCAGTTCTCAGGGGTTCCAGCTGTGACTCTAATCTCTGTGCTGCGTGCCTAGGTGGGTCACTAGGCTCTCTTAACAGAGCCCAGCACACAGCCCTCCTTCTCTTTGCCCTCTAGCCCTGCGCTCCCCTCCCAGCTTCCCCTGTTGCCTTTCTATCCTTGTCTCCTCCACATTCTCAATGAACTAGCCTTACTTGGGAGCTTTAGACAAATAACTCTCTCCAGATTCCCCAGTGGCAACCGAAATGAATATTAATTATTAAATGGGAAGAAATTATGAAATCAGTGTTTTAAAGAACAACAACAACAAAATTTTACATTTCTGGAAGCATCTCAGACTGAACTGTTTGTGATGTGAGGCTCTAGTTTCTGTTAGGGAAAATCTGTACTGAAAAAAACAAAAAGCTTTGTGGAAATAGTGGAAAGAATCAGTCTCTAATTGCTTTAAGACGAGAAGGAGGAGAATACTTTATACTGCGTTAGAGTAGTAAGAGAAGTGTGTCACAAAGAAGTGCTTTCTAGCTAGATAGCCCCGGGCTCAAATCCATGTCCCTCATAGCAGTTTACCAAGACATGGACTTTTGCAAGTTATGTAACTTCTCTAAGTGTCCGATTTGGGGTTTTTGTTTTGTGTTTTAAAGTCTACAGAGTAGGATCTAGTATTAGTTTTTTGGTTTTTGTTTGTTTGTTTGTTTTGTTGTTGTAAAGAAATGTTTAAAGATTGAGTTAACTTCCAAACGCAATGCCTGGCTCATGGTAAGTTACCAAGAAATGTTACTGGTTTTTTTTTGTTTTTTTTTTTTGCGGTACGCAGGCCTCTCACTGGTGTGGCCTCTCCCGTTGCGGGGCGCAGGCTCCGG
>NC_041228.1:73986341-73991052 GCF_002837175.3 Physeter macrocephalus
CCTCTCCGCTGCGGAGCACAGGCTCCGGACGCGCAGGCTCAGCGGCCATGGCTCACGGGCCCAGCCGCTCGGCGGCACGTGGGATCCTCCCGGACCGGGGCAGGAACCCGCGTCCCCTGCATTGGCAGGCAGGATCTCAACCACTGCGCCACCAGGGAAGCCCCGAAATGTTACTGTTTTTGCCTCCTTATTCTAATGGATATTCCACTCAGGTTCATCGGTTTCATGAGCTCTTTAAAAGCCACCGGATTTAAACTTTAGCCGGTGCTGTTTACGCCAACATACTCAGAGCTCTCTTCAGTGGGAATCTGATGAATTTTCCTCTTCAATTTCCATTCCTCACATGGAGAAGCAACATCAGAAGGAAACAATTTTGATGTGTTTCTTAGGTTTGGTGAAACATTGGCTGTTGCAAGCTTGATGTCCCACTAATAGTTTGAAATAATTTATAAAGGGGACCCAATGGAAAGGAAGTGTGTCTTCAAGTCCTGTGCAATTTTCTGACAGCCAGCTGTGACTCTACTACGGTGTTTTGTGAAAAATGGTTTACCTTCAGAGAAGTAGAATAGTTTCCATATACTACATGCTGTAAAAGCCTCAGAGGTAGGTCATCACCCCAACTTTCAGTTCTCTGAAGATTACTGGCTGTGATCCTTTGTGGCTTCCATATTGTATTGCATGAAAAAAGAGCTTCAAAACGGCAAAGGCTCTATTTTTTTATTGGGCAAACAATCAAAGGCAATTAATTTTCTTCAACCTTTCTGAGCTTTATCCAATATAATGGAAAATTGCTCAACTCAATCCCTCTTCATTAATTCTCCAAGAACTGAATAAAATGCTCCTTGGAAATTTATAGTTGTAATGAATTATTGGATAGAATTCAGTGAGGGCTTTATGATCATCTAGTCTATTGTCCTTCCTTTCCAGATGATGAAGCTGGGACTAGATGGAAGTGAGGTTCCCACCTGAGCTGGTGGCCTGGTTAGTTAGTAGGAAGGTCTTACCCAAATTTACCACCTGAGCCCACCTAATTATATGCGTTTTCCTCCCTACCATCTACATCATAAAACGTTTATTTCCTTATCTTCTCAAAGCAATTGGAGACTTTCATTCCTTCCACTATTTTCACAAAGTTATTTTCGGTACAGCTTTTCCCTGTCAGAAAGTAGAGCCTGAAATCCCCAACAGTTAGTTTGAGATACTTTCACACAAGTTAACTTCCTTTTTTTTCTTCAAAACAATGATTTCCTCCCATTTAAATGGTTAATGTTCATTTCCATGGCCTTCAGAAAAACCAGAGAGAGTGATTGTCTAATGCTACGGAGAAGGACTGTTTTTTAAGCTTTGCCACGTTGTATCTTGGAGGATCCCTAAATTGTTGTCTCTATACATCAAATACTTCAAGTAGAGAATGCGTCTACTGATCTCTCTATTTGGTCTATTTTGTGCTGCTAGATTTTACTCACTTAAGTCGATTAAATCAGCTGGGGATTGGGTGGGGAGTGTAAACTTCCTAAGCAAAGAGAGTTGTACGCTAAAAGAAACATCATTGCTCAAGCCATAGATATGAGAAAATGAAAGGCAGGGTGTATTTTAGAAATATCCTTTTTTAAATCGGGGAGTTGGTGTAGTTTTGGGGCTCTCTACAATCATTCTTTCATTTTTACTTGTTGACTCTAAGTTGGAGTGCAAATTTTATTCATTTTAATTGATTATTATAATGGTCAATGAAAAGTTATAATTGTGTAGTAATCATGTAGATATGGGATTCTAAGCACTTTTTAGATAAGTACCATCTTCTGTTTGTTTTACTAAGCAAGCATAACTCATAATTGTGTTCGATTAATTCTTATTTTCATTGAGGTCATTTCTTAATTGATAATTCAACCATTCTCACAATAGCAATTATATACTTTTTAAACTTAAAAAAATGACAGTTGGAGAAGGGCACACATTTCTAGGAGACACTGGAATGGTGTGCTGTCTTGGCAAATCACATCACTGGGTTTGGTCCTCCTTTGAAGGTTGTTTCTCCAGCTTTTATTTTCTCTATTCCTTAGTCCTACAAATGCCTACAATACATGTCTAGCTTGTTATCTGGCCAATACTTCAGAATAAATACTGTATATTCAAGACTAAATTTTTTTTTTTTTTTTTTTTTTTTTACTTTCAAAATTACTGTTTTCCACTCTGAGTTCCCTGTTTCTCTTAATGACACCATAATTCTCCCAGACACAGAAATGAAATGAAGTCATTACTATCCCCAGTATAGGAAAGCATCTAAGCCAGGCAGATTCTCTGGTTTTGAATCTTGACACTGCCAGTTACTAAGATAAAGAATGTTACCAATGTAGCAGCACATGATGTGTATATATTGTACTATTGTATTTCTACTATTTATACTATTGTATCAGTTTTCTATTCTAAACTGTGAATTCCATAAGGACAATGAGTATATCTTATTAATATTTACGTATCTTATAGTATAAACACGGCACAGTGTTGTACACACGATAAAAGCTCAGTCGTATATGAAGGAATAACTGAATGAGAATATAGATGAATAGCAGAATTTAAAATTTGAAATGGATACGAAATTTTCCATTTACCCTTCTGTCAGTTGGATCATCTCTCCAAGTTACCAGGAACTCTATATTTAATGAAATCAGCCTAAGAAATTATTCTGAAATAGTGCTCATATTTAGATAAGATATTTTAAAAATATCTCAAGCCTAACTTTGGAAACTGGCAGACATGATTTCCAAAGGTAATAAAATTATTACAGGAATTTGATCACACCAAGGATATAGTTACGTTCATTGACAAACATTATTAGCATTGAAAACAGAATTCAATATCAAGAATATAGTTTTATACAAAAGTTTTATCATTGATAAAATTTGTTTACTTTGAATCTAGGAAAGCATCTGAATACCTTAGGGTGTGAAGTGGTTGGAATGAAAAATAAATGAATAATGGTTTATTATTCATATACATGAGGATTTTTAATATCTCCACCTGAATGCACTGATATCATGAGAAGGAGGAGAAATAGAGCTAATTACAAAAAGGGTATGTCACTCCTTTTCTTCATTTTTGGGAAAATATCTAAAAATTCAAACCTGACCCAGTTCTGTGTAGGTAAAAACTTTCATCTTCCTTTTGGTTCTTCTTACTACCATTTAAATAAACTATTTAATAAAATAATGTTTTTTGACTGTCTCCTTCTGCAAGGGAGTGTACTAGAAGCTGGTCATAAAAGAATGCCTATTTAATAGCAGAGGTTGTATATTATATATACATGTATATAATATATACACTATATAAATATATATGCATGTTAAAAATGTGATGCATATGTACACATGTATAACAGGAGCAACTGAAAAGCTAAAATAGTTACCAAAAAATACTGTAGGAAAAAAATAATCATACTATACATACTATGATTGGTAGGCAGTGATAGTTATGATATTGGTACTAGAATCCAATAATAAGCAGAAATATATTCAACTAATCAGCATTAGTTTATCTGCCATATTCCAGGTGTTGTGAGGTAGGAAAAGATGAAAACTTTCCCCCCAGGAGTTTACAGTATAGGAGGAGAGATAATACATGAATGTAGGAAACTACCATATATGACTTCATGTCCCATGAGAGGCATGGATTCCATGTTGGTCTAGGTGGGAGGGGCGCCACTAAGGGGTGGCTCTCTGCTGTGAGATGATGAATTACAGAAACGAAAAAGCTTCGAAAGGTCACACTTTGTAAGGGGTGCAGGACCACCTATGGAAAGTACAACCTGCATTTTATAGCCCTGGAAGCTCTGGACCCAAACGTAATGTCAGTGGAAAGAATGTCCAAATTTTTAATACAAATGAAAATGACAACTTCCATTCATAGGTACACCAGACAGATTTTAGGGCTGATCTGGGGGACTCTGGATCTTTTGCATGTGCTGTGGCTCTCGTCCCTTGCAACTGCACAGCTGCTCCCTGGGGGCAGATGTGAAGGCAGTGCTCTTGCTGCGACTGCTGTCTTTGGCAGCAGCAACGGGCTCAGGGAATTATATCTCTTACTCAACTCACTAAACAGCAGTTTGGAGCGCTAAGCCGTAGAATTTTAAAACGCTGATTTGAAATAGATTGCCCTTGACTTTCTACAGTGGAGACTGATTGGTCTTCGTGGCTGTATTTTGTCTGTTTTTGATCATTGCCTAATAATCCACAGATCCAAAATGTTCTGTGCTTTGTGAACAGAACTTGCAAATAATAATAGGTTAGATCTGGGGTGAAGGAAAAGTATAACAGGAGTAGAGAAGCTCACATAGAAGCTCCAATTTCTTTAATCTTCCTATTAATTTTGCGCTGGGCCGTTCTCATGGATTCGTATTTGCCCTAGACAGTTCATCATTTACGATAAAAATTCTTGATATTATCTCACTGTCTCATTACCTAATTAAAAATGTACTTTTTTCCCCTTTTTTCTTTAAAAGGTCTCATCTGGGCTCTGAAAAAATGTTCTTTTATCCCCAAGTTTGCCAGTGGTGAGGAGATACATACTGTTTGTGTGGTTTTCATTTAAATTACCTTGTTTTTTTTTTTTTTTTTGGTATGCGGCCTCCCTCTGCTGCGGCCTCTCCCGTTGCGGAGCACAGGCTCCGGACGCGCAGGCTCAGCGGCCATGGCTCGCGGGCCCAGCCGCTCCGCGG
>NC_041228.1:73991065-73999167 GCF_002837175.3 Physeter macrocephalus
GGCCCAGCCGCTCCGGGGCATGTGGGATCCTCCCGGACCGGGGCGCGAACCCGGTTCCCCTGCATCGGCAGGCGGACGCGCAACCACTGCGCCACCAGGGAAGCCCTAAATTACTTTGTTTTAAAATACTGTGTTGTCTTCATCATCCCTGAGCCAGAATACACGCTACTTCCCCAACATTTTCTCCGTATATCCATAGGCATGTAATGAATCTGCAGTCTGTCCTGGTTACAGACTGCAAATCTTTGTTGCAAATCTTTAAGTGTTTCTGAAATTTCAGGCAGTATTTTAAACCAAGCTTCCACATTGTAAAATTGGGGAACTTTAAAAGATCCTCATAGGAGATATAGGAGTGCTGATATATGCTGGGGGTGAAAGCAAGATCTGATGCAGTATGAAGAATCACTGAGGTTCTTGTTTACACACACACACACACACACACACACACACACACACTTCCCATGTTTACTCTCGATTTGCTGAATCAGAATCTCTTAGTGAGAGCCTGGAAATATGTACATAGCTTTGTGTACTCTTCACCTGGCTTCTCCTACTAGTGACATCTTATGTAGCTATAGAACCATATTAAAACCAGGAAACTGACATTGGCACATTAACTAGACTACAAATCATATTCAGTTTTCACCATTTTAAAACCTGCATTCACTTGTGTGTGTCTCTGTGTGTATGCGTGTGCACATGTGTGGTTCTGTGCAGTAGCATTTTGCATTTCTGATAAGCCCTCCAAGTGAGTTATGATCAGACAAGTTTTATACACACCGATTTAGTGCAATTACTCACAAACAGAATTCAGAAGAATTTCCCTGGTGTCTTTTTTTTAAAAATTAATTTTTATTGGAGTATAGTTGCTTTACAATGTTGTGTTCATTTCTACTGTACAGCAAAATGAATCAGTTAGACATATACATATATTCCCTCTTTTTTGATTTCCTTCCCATTTAGGTCACCACAGTGCATTAAGTAGAGTTCCCTGTGCTACACAGTATGTTCTCATTAGGTGTCTATTTTATACATAGTATCAATAGAGTATATGTTTCAATCCCAATCTCCCAATTCCTCCTCCGCCACCACTGTTTCCCCTTGGTATCCATACATTTGTTCTCTGTGTCAGTGTCTCTATTTCTGCTTTGCAAATAAGATCACCTATACCATTTTTCTAGATTCCACATATACACGTTAATATACAATATTTGTTTTTCTCTTTCTGATTTCACTTTGTGTGACACTCCGTAGGTCCATCCATGTCTCTACAAATGACCCCCTGGTGTCTTTTTTTTTTTGGCTGCGTTGGGTCTTTGCTGCGCGTGGGTTTTCTGTAGTTGCGGCGAGCGGGGGCTACTCTTCGTTGTGGTGTGCAGGCTTTTCATTGCGGTGGCTTCTCGTTGCGGAGCATGGGCTCTAGGCGCGTGGGCTTCAGTAGTTGCGGCACGTGGGCTCAGTAGTTGTGGCACGTGGGCTCTAGAGCGCAGGCTCAGTAGTTGTGGCGCACGGGCTTAGTTGCTCCTCGGCATGTGAGATCTTCCCGGACCAGGGCTCGAACCCGTGTCCCCTGAATTGGCAGGCGGATTCTTAACCACTGCACCACCAAGGAATTCTCCCCTCCCACCCCTGTCTTTTTAAAACCATAGCCCCACCCCCCAAATACCCACCAGGTTTTCAATGAGGAGGACTGGATTAGAACGGGGAGTAGCATCAAATATGAGCTGATTCTGATGCTGTTTTTCTACAAACCAAACTTTGAGAAACCCTGATTGTTATTTTAGCAGGTAGAACCAGGCTTCAGCGGAGAGACCTTTATTGAGAGGAAGCATGATGGAACAGCAGTGGAACATGATTAGTTATTTAAGGGAACATGTGTACTAGGACCAGCTTTTTAATAATTACCTCTATCAAATGGGGCAATCTGGTTCACCACTCTGGTACTCAGCTTCCCCATCTGTAAAATAAAGTGAATGGATTATATCATCTTTTATGTCCCTTGAAGCTCTAAAATATTCTAACTTCATGCTTGTAGTTCTTGGATTCTCTAGATTTGGCAAAATTCTCATCTGTTTTTTTACAGGGCATGATGTAAGACACAGGCATTCAACAAAGTTATATTGTTGTGAAAGGATCAAGTTGATTTCATAAATCTAAGGAGATAATTAATGATATGAATGCTGTTGATATATTTTAATCCACAAGAGGGGTTTCATGCGTAAATAGAAAAAATAATAAATTAATTAACCACTGTACAATACACATATTCTACAAATATTTAATGAAAATAAATTGCTTTGAGTTTTTCCAATCAAACTTAGTACCTGTGAATTTCCAATTTTAGTTAATATTAAATTGAATATTGATAAATATCCTACTCCCCTTCAGTTCAATATAAATTCTTTAAAGAGATTATCTATCTTCCCATTTATTTTGTTACACTTTTGACCTAATTGTTATGAACCACATTTTGTAAGCTTTCAAATGAAATCTCAATCATTCTAGCTAGTCAGGCAATTTAGGATGAGTTCGCTGAAAGCAGTTTTCTACGAAGATAGAATTAGACCAGCAACTGGAACCACTTTTGCCACCCAGAAATATAATAGTTTATTTTTTATCGCTTGTCTTTACTGTATCTGTTCACAGCTGAAGTCATTAGGCACAATTTAAGATATTCTGAAATGAAGACCGTTCTCTGTCTCTATAACTTTTGACAAAAACAATGATTAAAAAAAAAAAAAAAAAAAAGAGTAAACACACAAAGGCCGAAAGGACACAGCTCTATTATTTCTCTCAGTTCTACTTTCAGGGAAGGTAGAAACGGCAGCTGCCAATAGGAACCTCACAGTTGAGTTTCAAATTCTCCCCAGATTTGATGACTTTGGCCCTTTTAAGTATTCCTTCTTTCAACTTTGATTTCTGAAAAAGCATTTTGTCTCAATTTCTGGCCTGTTGATAGGGAAAAGTTGCTGTAGGCATGCATGACTAAAAAGATAGCTTTGTCAGTTTCCAGTGGCCGGGTTTAGTCATACATTCTTGCACTTGAGTACTCTGTATTTGAAATTATTTTTCTATTGATGAAATCCCTTGAACAAGACACTGCAACTTTCATTGCCCTGTAGTTGAATATTTTATTTGCTTATTAGAGTAGGATGTTTTAAATACTACAAATGTAGGGTAAGAGGCAAACTAAGTGGTATAGGAATGAGGTGTCAGCCTAGAAGCCAGAACAACCGGGTCCAGTCCCAGCCTTGTCTCACGTCAGTCACGTTACCTCGAGCAAGACGCTGATCTCTTTCTCAGCCTCAGCTTTTCTTTTGCCGCTTTGAGAATGGTATAAATATCTGTTGCGTTCATTCCGCTGGATTACATAATAAGGTTATGAATGTTAAGGTAATTTGCAAATGCAGAATTTAGAGCTTAGTTTTGTCATCTCTGTAATGAGAAACCAGAAGAAGAATACACAATGGAAGATAACTAAATCCTATAATTTCTCTATCATCAGTGTATATTTTAAAAGATATAATGCTGTTTCTAGGCTAATATTTTATTGTGTATATGCTAAATATAATGTTTGACAAGACACACAACAACATATATGGAATTATTTGGGGGAGGAAAGGTGACAATAACTACCAGTAAGATGTGGGGGAGGACCTTTATTTTTTATTAAACTTTTGAGAATACTTTTAGACTTACAGAAAGCTTGTCAAGTGAGGACAGAGAGGTCCCATATATCCCCCTCCCTGTTCCCACTGATATTAACATCTTACCTTATTATGGTACACTTGTCTCAATTAATGAATCAATATTGATGCATTTTTATTAACTAAAGTCCATTGTTTATTCAGATTTTCTTAATTTTTACCTAATGCCCCTTTTCTATTCCAGGGTCCCGTCTAGGGCGCCGTATTATATTCAGTTGTTATGTCTCCTTCGGTCTTTCTGCCTGTGACAATTTCTCGGGCTTTCCTTGTTTTTGATGACCTCAGCAATCTGGGGGATTCCTGGTCAGGTACTTTGGATAATATCCATCGACTGGGATTATCTGACGTTTTTCTCATTTTCAGATTGGGGTTCTCGGTTTGGAGGAGGAAGATCACAGAGGTGAAGTGTCCTTCTCATCATATCTTATCAAGGGTGCCCACTAACAACGTGACTGATCGCTGTTGATGTTGACCTTGATCACCTGGCTGAGGTATGGATAACACACTTGATTCATGTTGACTGACATTGTGGAAATAAGTGTTAGACACGTGGAATCTGAATTCTATTTTAATTTCATTTGCATCGAATAGAATGATTATTGGAGCCTGAAGTCTTCTCTTCAATGTGGAGCTGAGTCAGCAATCTATGATTACTCTTCCTAAAGTCATAAAATAGACTAATGAAACATGATAGGTGTAACTGGTACATTATAAAGCAGTATATATGTTAGGTTTAAAATATTATTCTGGAAAGAATCCATCTGCATCAGTGTGCTAGGATAATAATAATTAGCTTTACAGGTTAATGGAAAACTAGTGTTATTTATGAAACACCATAAGGAACGATTCATTATTCTTCATGGTATTAATTTTGCAAATACCTGGAAAACCTCCTTTAATTATCAAAATTGTACAAGCCTTCTCCCTGAGCCAGGGCTAGATCCTTATTCTGTTTTTTTGTCAAATCTATTCTAATCTTCCAAATGCCCCATTTTGGGGCTCTCTTCACTATGTATCATCCATACTTTTCAGAACAGGGCTGCTTCCTTCACCAGTTTTTCTTACCACTATCACCGAGAGATATGCTATCAATTGCTCTCAGAATAAGTGGTTTCCATTCATCTGACTATGAAGTACTAATTAAATATGGTAACATTGACAAGGTAACCTATATCCAAATCACAAGCATAGCAAAATTGTACGTGTGAAGGCTAAAAATTAAAAATCTTGAACATATTGACAGGGTAGATAGTTATATTCTTGAGCTTACTGGAAAAATTCCTTAGTGATGGCTTGACATTTGTGGGGCGGCGGGGGTGAAGAGACACTAACATATGTTTTGCCAGATTACCTTAGTCACTCAACCTAAATACACTATTATGTACCCAGTTTGAAATAAGTAATATGTTTTCTTTTAATACCGAATAACCAGGACTAAAACTACAAACCAGTTAAAAATAATTATACCTATAAGATTATAGGACTATGGGATGACTGGATTCCACTGATGTTGCCAATAGTTAAAAGTTAATAACAATACAGATAAAAATATAAACCTCTTACTAATTTCAGACTCCAGAGAATATCAAAAATTAATACATAGATATTTTCTAATTGAGAACTTAAATGCATAGATATAAAATAAGTTCCATTTGTTTTACAGAAAATACCATAGAGCAATATTATTATGAAACACAGCTAGGCAAGGAGTGAGGGAAGGCTAAGAACCAATAAAATTAAAGTTACATGGATAGGTGTTTTTTATAGTAAGATTCTGATACTGAAGAATTTTTACATGTAATATTCATTCGGTGCCTTGTATTTACCATTGGTCTTCCAGTAAGAATCAATCATCCTGTATGTTTTACTATTTAGACCAAATTTAGTTTTTTAAAAAAATAATAATTAAATACCAGTGCCTTAGACTAGGAGTGTTCTGTCACTCACTATGTGAACTAATTATTTATTGAAATAATTTTAAAAGACACACTTGTTTTTCATTATTGGATTACTTGCTTTTCAGACTTACATTCCTGTTTCAGAGCTTGCTGCATGGTGTCAGATTGTAAATGGATTCTTCCAATGCAATGGAAGAAGAACGCACTGGAAATAGTTACATGGTACAGTTTCAGATGGTGGAGCATGATGGGCTTTTCTTTAGATTGCATGGTTTAGGGTAATTTGTTTAGGACTTTGTACGTATTAAATACTTCATCTGGCACTGTATCTCATGCCAATTTTCAAACACGAGGGAGGAAATGCCCAACCTTGAAGATTCTCTTATACCTGGCAAGTCACATGGTCCTATCTTCCAAACGCTGACTTTGCAGCCTTTCACGCACTCGGACCTTTCCATTTCTTCACTGTGGCACCTGTTGTTACTTTCCTAGTTAAGACTTTAGTTGCCAAGAGTAAAATAGAACCTTTACCAAGATTCACCAGTTATTAACTTTGTTTTTTACTTGATATGAATAATTTATTGAATGAGAAACAAGAACAGGGAGATTTCAAACCCAAAACTGGTATACAGTTCAGAGGCATGGCATTACAGGATAGCTTCTAAAGTGAAAAGGAGGATGTTGTGTAGCTTTTATAATGATTGGTTATTATGTTGGAGGTTTCCAGACTGCAGGAGGTTGGTGAAAAGTGATTATCTTATACCATTTTGGGAAGATGACTTAAGTTTTATGATTATCAAAGACATTGACAAGAAATAACCTAAATTACATTTCACTTACATTCATGAAATGAACCACTTAGTTTTGCATAAGTGGCTTAAAGGGTTTTTGTCAGCTTGAGGGATTTTTAAACCTGGCTTCATTTCATTTTATTTTAAAAGAAGTATCAAAATAACTTAAGACAATCTAAAGGTCCAGTAATAGGAATTCATAATATAAATTACAGAATTTCCATATGATAGATGACTGTGCAGTTATTTATAGTCATGTGGGGATATTAAACAACATGGAAAAATGTTACCATGCTTCTATATATTGGAAATGTGAACACACCTGCCCTGACCACACCCCGTTGTGAGCAAAACAGCCTCTCCCACTCCTCTTGCAGCCAGGGAGGGGGAGCTTGCTTTACCACATGTTTCCTCCTTCCATTGTTGTTGATTGGCTCAGGAGAGTAACAGATCCCAGGGTAACCAATTAGTAGACTTGCCAGCAACTTATTATCTGTATGTGCTGGATGAAACACAGCAGGGCAAAGTTTGAAATTTGTACTAAAAACCCAGAAATCACGAGACAATAAGAGTGAGAGCTCAGTTAAAAGGCAATAAGGTAGATTAAAGATTGAGAAACTGCTGTAAGAAGTAGTAAACTGAAACTATGAGGGAACAAAAATTAAGAATAAGTAGACAGAGCAATTGAAGGCGGGGCAAACAGGCAAATGGAGGGCAGCCAACCATGCTGTCAACACAGCCCTGCAGCAGGGACTCCAGCTCCTGCTGTGGGCTTCTTGGCAGATGCCTGGGCTCCAGATCCAAACTCCAGCCCTTTGCACAGGAACCTGCCCTAACCTGGCCCCTGTTCTTAGATTACCAAGACAATTTCCTTGTCATTCTTTGCAAATCCTTTCAGGATGTCCTCAGTGGATCTCTGTCTTGCAACTGTTACAAGGGTGTGTAGACTATGAGCCCAATTTTTTCTATTTTTAAATTCTTCAATTTTATTTTATTTATTTTTTTTATACAGCAGGTTCTTATTAGTCATCAGTTTTATACACATCAGTGTATACATGTCATTCCCAATAGTCCAATTCATCACACACACCCCCACCCCCGCCACTTTCCCCCCTTGGTGTCTGTAGGTTTGTTCTGTACATCTGTGTCTCAATTTCTGCCCTGCAAACTGGTTCATCTGTACCATTTTTCTAGGTTCCACATATATGCGTTAATATGCAATATTTGTTTTTCTCTTTCTGACTTACTTCACTCATTCGTCTGTCGATGGGCAATTAGGTTGCTTCCATGACCTGGCTATTGTAAATAGTGCTGCAATGAACATTGGGGTGCATGTGTCTTTCTGAATTATGGTTTTCTCTGGTATATGCCCAGTAGTGGGATTGCTGGATTGTATGGTAAATCTATGTTTAGTTTTTTAAGGAACCTCCATACTGTTCTCCATAGTGGCTGTATCAATTTACATTCCCACCAACAGTGCAAGAGGGTTCCCTTTTCTCCACACCCTCTCCAGCATTTGTTGTTTGTAGATTTTCTGATGATGCCCATTCTAACTGGTGTGAGGTGATACCTCATTGTAGTTTTGATTTGCATTTCTCTAATAATAGGTGATGTTGAGCAGCTTTTCATGTGCTTCTGGCCATCTGTATGTCTTCTTTGGAGAAATGTCTATTATGGTCTTCTGCCCATTTTTGGACTGGGTTGTT
>NC_041228.1:73999457-73999903 GCF_002837175.3 Physeter macrocephalus
ACAGGTCTTTTGTCTCCTTAGGTAGGTTTATTCCTAGGTATTTTATTCTTTTTTTTGCAATGGTAAATGGGAGTGTTTCCTTAATTTCTCTCTCAGATTTTTCATCATTATTGCATAGGAATGCAAGAGATTTCTGTGCATTAATTGTGTATCCTGCAACTTTAATAAATTCATTGATTAGCTCTAGTTTTCTGGTGGCATCTTTAGGATTCTCTATGTATAGTATCATGTCATCTGCAAACAGTGACAGTTTTACCTCTTCTTTCCAATTTGGATTCCTTTTATTTCTTTTTCTTCTCTGATTGCCATGGCTAGGACTTCCAAAACTATGTTGAATAACAGTGGTGAGAGTGGACATCTTTGTCTTGTTCCTGATCTTAGAGGAAATGCTTTCAGTTTTTCACCATTGAGGATGATGTTGGCTGTGGGTTTGTCGTATATGGCCT
>NC_041228.1:74001270-74002043 GCF_002837175.3 Physeter macrocephalus
TGTAGTAGTCTCTTAGGATGCTTTGTATTTCTGCGGTGTCTGTTGTAACTTCTCCTTTTTCATTTCTAATTTTACTGATTTGCATTCTCTCCCTCTTTTTCTTGATGAGTCTGGCTAATGGTTTATCAATTTTGTTTGTCTTCTCAGAGAATCAGCTTTTAGTTTTATTGATCTTTGCTATCGTTTTCTTTGTTTCTCTTTCATTTATTTCTGCTCTGATCTTTATGATTTCTTTCCTTCTGCTAACTTTGGGTTTTGTTTGTTCTTCTTTTTCTAGTTCTTTTAGGTGTAAGGTTAGATTGTTTATTTGAGATTTTTCTTGTTTCTTGAGGTAGGCTTGTATAGCTATAAACTTCCCTCTTAGAACTGCTTTTTCTGCCTCCCATAGGTTTTGGATCATCGTGTTTTCATTGTCATTTGTCTCTAGGTATTTTTTGATTTCCTCTTTAATTTCTTCAGCGATCTCTTGGTTATTTAGTAACGTACTGTTTACCCTCCATGTGTTTTTGTTTTTTATGTTTTTCCCCCTGTAATTCATTTCTAATTTCATAGCGTTGTGGTTGGAAAAGATGCTTGATATGATTTCCAGTTTCTTAAATTTACTGAGGCTTTATTTGTGACCCAAGATGTGATCTATCCTGGAGAATGTTCCATGCACACTTGAGAAGAAAGTGTAATCTGCTGTTTTTGGATGGGATGTCCTATAAATATCAATTAAATCTATCTGGTCTGTTGTGTCACTTAAAGCTTCTGTTTCCTTATTTATTTTCATT
>NC_041228.1:74002399-74068262 GCF_002837175.3 Physeter macrocephalus
GATCCCTTGATCATTCTGTAGTGTCCTTCTTTGTCTCTTGTAATAGTTTTTATTTTAAAGTTTATTTTGTCTGATATGAGAATTGCTACTCCAGCTTTCTTCTGATTTCCATTTGCATGGAATATCTTTTTCCATCCCCTCACTTTCAGTCTGTATGTGTCCCTAGGTCTGAAGTGGGTCTCTTGTAGACAGCATATATATGGGTCTTGTTTTTGTATCCATTCAGCAAGCCTGTGTCTTTTGGTTGGAGCATTTAATCCATTCACATTCAAGGTAATTATCGATACGTATGTTCCTATGACCATTTTCTTTATTGTTTTGGGTTTGTTTTTGTAGCTCCTTTTCTACTCTTGTGTTTCCCACTTAGAGAAGCTCCTTTAACATTTGTTATAGAACTCGTTTGGTGGTGCTGAATTCTCTTAGCTTTTGCTTGTCTGTAAAGCTTTTGATTTCTCCATCGAATATGAATGAGATCCTTGCCGGGTAGAGTAATCTTGGTTGTAGGTTCTTCCCTTTCATCACTTTAAGTATATCATGCCACTCCTTTCTGGCTTGTAGAGTTTCTGCTGAGAACTCAGCTGTTAACCTTATGGGAGTTCCCTTGTACATTATTTGTCATTTTTCCCTTTCTGCTTTCAAATTTTTCTTTATCTTTAATTTTTGCCAGTTTGATTAGTACGTGTCTCGGCATGTTTCTCCTTGGGTTTTTCCTGTATGGGACTTGCTGCACTTCCTGGACTTGGGTGGCTATTTCCTTTCCCATATTAGGGAAGTTTTTGACTATGATCTCTTCACATATTTTCTCTGGTCCTTTCTCTCTCTCTTCTCCTTCTGGGACCCCTATAATGCGAATGTTGTTGCATTTAATGTTGTCCCAGAGGTCTCCTAGGCTGTCTTCATTTCTTTTCATTCTTTTTTCTTCATTCTGTTCTGCAGCAGTGAATTCCACCATTCTGTCTTCGAGGTCACTTATCCGTTCTTCTGCCTCAGTTATTCTGCTATTGATTCCTTCTAGCGTAGTTTTCATTTCAGTTATTGTATTGTTCATCTCTGTTTGTTTGTTCTTTAATTCTTCTATGTCTTGTTAAACATTTCTTGCATGTTCTCGATCTTTTCCTCCATTCTTTTTCCGAGGTCCTGGACCAAGTTCACTGTCATTATTCTGAATTCTTTTTCTGGAAGTTTGCCTATCTCCACTTCATTTGGTTGTTTTTCTGGGATTTTATCTTGTTCCTTCATCTGGTACATAGCCCTCTGCCTTTTCATCTTGTCTATCTTTCTGTGAATGTGGTTTTTGTTCCACAGGCTGCAGGACTGTAGTTCTTCTTGCTTCTGCTGTCTGCCCTCTGTTGGATGGGGCTATCTAAGAGGCTTGTGTTTATTAACTTTTTGAAACATATGCTTGTTCAACCTCTCTCTTTCTTTACACACACACACACACACACACACACACACACACATTTTGGCTAAACTATTGAAGAGGTAGTTTATAAGCATTGTGATACTATACTCCTAGATATTTCAGATGTATCTATCAGCAAGTATATTCTCCTGTATAACCACAATAGAACTACCAAACTCGAGAAACTTGACATAGATACAATACTATTATTTAATATATAGCCTATTCAAGTTGTTCCATTTGTGTTAATAATATAGTTTATCATTATATTTCAATGTTTTATTGAAGTATAATTACATACTGTAAAATGCACAGATTTAAGGGTACAGTTTAATGTTTTGATAAATGTGTACCCTCATGTAACCAACACCCCAATCAAGATATAGAGTATTTCTGTAACTCAAGAAAGTTCTTTCTTGCCCCTTTCTATTCAGCCCTCTTTCCTCTACATCTCCTAGAGGAAACCACTACAGTATTTTTTCCTTATAGATTACATTTGCATAAATTTCACATCCAGTGTGTATTCTTATGTGCTTAGTTTCTTTCTCTCTGGTCTTGGATTCTGGTATCTGTAAATAAAGTTTTATTGGAACACAGCCATGCTCATTCGGTTGTACTGTCTATGATGCTTTCACACTATAACAACAGCACTGAGTAGTTGTGACAAGGCTTGCTTTTGGTTGCTACTTGGTGTACTACAAATTACTGCAATCCAGTTATAACTTAACAGCATTTTGAATGTCATGCTCATTACTGTGACATAGCATTTAATTATTTATTAACAGTGCCTACTCAACATGTCAAAATAAGGAAGGAAAAGTTGGGTTTGAATGTTGTACTTTTAAGAAAGAGTGGAGGGTAAATTATTTGTTATCAAATTAGATGGCAAAGCATTGTGTTT
This sequence comes from Physeter macrocephalus, assembly GCF_002837175.3. Classification (NCBI taxonomy): domain Eukaryota; kingdom Metazoa; phylum Chordata; class Mammalia; order Artiodactyla; family Physeteridae; genus Physeter; species Physeter macrocephalus. The sequence continues at coordinate 74,004,703 of NC_041228.1, forward strand.
ATTATTCAGTGACACTGTAGCTGTGTTAAACTAATACTATATACATCAATATTATCAGATTAGGCACTCTTTATAATAGTCCCATGCGCAGAAAAGCAATTTTCAGAAAAACTGGACATTTTAAAATGGAATATCTCATCGAAACAAAGTTTCTTTAAAAAATTTAAAATATTGAAATAAGACTGAAGTCAAAGTAAATGATCATTTTGTTAACCAAGCAAGGAAAACCATTTACCAATGTTGAATTAATTTAATTGTGTTTGATTGCAGCAGATGAAGAAATGTGTCCAGAGAAAATAAGCTTGATTAAGGCTATTAGTCTTTTAGTGAGAACAGTTGCTGGAAGAGGTAAGGACATTGAGGACAACAGATGGAGTAAACATACTTTCCATATTCCTCCCACTGAGTACAATACATCTAAATTCCCTGGATATTGTACATTGAAGAACGTAAGAAAAGTGGAGAGAAGAAGGCAGACTGGATAGGGAGCTTAGGACCCAAAGAATGCTGAGTTCCCTGACCTTTTCTTTCTGACTCATCTATCCCACACGGGGACTGGAGAAGCTAGCATCCTAACAATGCCAATGGGAACAGATGAAAAAAAAAAAAACAAACAAGAAAAGCATGCTCTCTCTAGCCAAAAGGCCAGGAAAAGGGCTACCTAGCAAGACAGAAACTTAGATAATAACTGTTCTACTCCAGCCAAGCACCACAGAAGAAGCTGTGGCCAAGTCTTACCCATCATCAAAACTGGAGTGGAGAGTCTAGGTGTGTAACAAGGTACACCAAACCACCTGCTATTGTTGTGTCAGAGGCTGAGGGGGGAAACAGGATCTTTGTCCATAATGAGTGGTAATGAGGAGCCTGTGGTGTTGGTGAAAATGACATGGGAGCCTGGAATTCATCTACATCTGGTGACCTGGTGTCAGAGAAAGCCTAGAGGAGGGTCAGGTCTTTAACCACCTCTCAGAGAATATGAGGCCAACCCTCCTCCCAGTGTCAGTGGGGACCCATCATTAACAAGGACCCTCACCTTTCAAGTTGTCAACAGAATCCTAATGGGGAATCTGCGTCTAATTTCACTTGGCAGTAACATGGTGGAGTTGTTCTCCAACTGGAGTTATGTCAGGGAGAGCTTGCTAAAATACAAGGCTTGTATAAGACCCAGAGTCTCACAGCATATGAAATGTCCAGATTTCAAAAGAAAATCACTTGTTATACTAATAACCTGGAAAATCTAAATCTGAATGAAGAAAGACATCATTAGATGTCAACACTGAAATAACGCAGATGTTAGAATTATCTAACAAGGATTTTAAAGCAGCCTTCATTAAAAAGCTTCCACAGGTAATTGTGAACACCTCAAAACAAATGAAAAATAGACATTATCAGCAAGAAACTGAAGATATAAAGAAGAATCAAGTGGAAATTCTAGAACTGAAACCTACAATAGCCAAAAAATAAAGTCAATGGATAGTCTAACAGAAGAAAAAGTTTATGTGATGATAGAACAATAGGAGAGAGAGAAAATAGACTGAAAATAAAAGTGAACAGAGCTTCAGGGACCTGTGGGCTATAACAAAAAATCTAACGTTCATGTCATCAGTGTCCCAGAAGGAGAGGAGAAAGAGAATTCAAAGAAATAATGGATTAAATTTCTCCAAATTTGGCAGAAGACATAAACTTACAAATTCAAGAAGCTGAGTGAACCCCCAAAAGGATAAATCTAAAGACACATCATAGTTAAACTTCTGAAAATTAAAGACAAAGAAGAAAATCTTGAAGGCAGTCAGAGAGAAACACAGCAAACAATTTGAATCATAGCAGATTTCTTATCAGAAACCATGGAGGCCAGAAAGAAGTAGCATAGCATTTTTCAAGTGCTGAAATAAGTCAACCTAGAATTCTATATCCAGAGAAAATATTTTCAGGAATGAAGAAGAAATTAAGACATTCTCAGATTGAAAGGAGAGCTAAGAGAATTCAGTGCTTGTAGACCTACTGTGAAAGAATGACTAAAAGAAGTCCTCTAAACAGAAAGGAAATGATAAAAGAAGGAATTTTGCAACACCAGGAAGGAAGAGAGAAGAAGAGAATGAATAAAAACGTGAGTAAATATAAGACTTTCCTTCTTCTCTTGCCTTTTTATAATTATATTTAATGTTTGAAGCAAAAATTATAACTGTGTAATATGGTCCTCTGTTTATGTAGAAGAAAAATTAAAGCTAATTATGTTACACATGGGGAAGGGTAAATGGACATAAAGGGAAGTAAGATTTCTATACTCTACTCAAACACATAAAATGTCAACATTAGTAGACTGTAAGTTATGCTAATATAGTATAATATGCAAAGTAACTACTAATATAGTTATGGAAATAGATACACTTAAAAACATGGATAAATCAAAATGGAATTCTAAAGAAAGTTTAAGGAACTGATAAGAAGATAGAAAAAAAAAGAAACAAATGAAAAACAGAGAGCAAACAAAAAAATAAAATGGCATAATTAAGTCTCAACCTATCACTAATTACAGAAAATGTAAATAGCCTGAATATATTGAATTAAAAGATAGAGGTTGGCATAATAGATTTAAAAGACAAAAAGAAAACATGACCTAACTACTGGCTATCTACAGGAAACTTGCTTCGAATATAATGATATGTGTAGGTTGAAAGTGAAAGGATGAACTGAGATATACTACACAAACACTAATCAAAAGAAAGCAGGAGTGGCTATATTAATATCAGATTAAGTGGACTTCAAGGCAAAGAAAACCACTGGAGACAGAGAGTCAATCCACTAGGAAGACACAGGAATCCTAAATTTGTATGCACCAAAAAGCCAAGCTGCAAAACTTGTGAAGCGAAAACTGATAGAACTGAAAGGAGAGAGACAAATCCACAATTATAGCTGAAGACTTCAAAACCCCATATCAACAACTGACAAAACAGCTAGACAGAAAATCATCAAGGATAGAACTCAACAAGACCATCAACCAAAAGGATCTAATCAATATTTATAAAGCACTCTACCAACCAACAGCAGAATATACATTATTTTCATGCATCCATGGAACATATGCCAAAATAAATATTTTCCTGGGCCATAAAACAAATCTTGACAAATTTAAAGGAATTGAAATCACATGGAGTGTTCTCTCTAACCACAATGGAATAACACTAGAAATCAAGAACAGGAAGAGATCAGGAGAATCCCCAAACACCTGGCAACTAAAACAGCACGCATAAATAATCTGTTGGTCAAGGAAGAAGTCTTGAGACAAATAACAAATACATTGAACTTAGTGAAAATGAAAGCAAAACATCCAAAATTGTGGGATGCTGTTAAAGCAGTGCTTGGATGAAAATCTGTAGCCCTAAATGCTTACAGACAAAAAAGGAAAAGTCCCAAATCAATCATCGAAGCTCTCACTTCAAGAACTTAGAAGATGAACAGCAAAATAAACCCATAGTCGAGGAGAAAAAAAAGAGCAAAAATCAGTAAAATTGAAAACAGACACACAATAGAAAAGTCAATGAAACGTAAGTTTTTATTTGAAAAGATCAATAAAATAGACAAAACGCCAGCAAGATTGACAAATAAAAAGAGAGGAGAGAAATTTCTATTATCAGTTTGAAACAAAGGATCACACTACGGAGTTTGCATACATCGAAAGAATAAGAGAATAGTCTGAGCAACCCTAGACACATAAATTTGACAATTTACATGAAATAGATTAATTCCGTGAAAAGTACATAAACTACTCCAACTCATCCAATGAACAGCCCAATAACGACTAATGAAATTAAATTTATACACACACATATATATGTATACACACATATTAATAAAATAGAATAAAAACCCAGAAGTAGTTCCATATAAGTATGGCCAGGTTGTAGTGGAAGGAGAGGCTCTCTAGAAGCAGCTGGTGGTGAAAGGAGTGTAGATGATTCAGGCAATCCTGGTTTTCAGTAAACGGGAAGCCGTGGCTTGTCTGCTTCTACCAGCGTTTCCCAGAAGAAATTCAACAGCAGATTATTCGAGAGATCTTCCATCTAGTTTTCAAATGGGATGACAACATCTGTAACTTCTTGGGGGGTGGAAGTTTGATTGGTGGGTCTGACTACAAACTGATTTATCGGCATTATTCTACCCTCTATTTTGTATTTTGTGGGGATTCATCAGAGAGTGAACTTGGGATCTTGGACCTCATCCAGGATTTTGTGGAGACTCTGGACAAGTGTTTCGAAAATGTTTGTGAATTGGATTTGATCTTCCGTATGGATAAGGTGCACTACATTCTTCAGGAGGTGGTGATGGGTAGGATGGTGTTGGAAACAAACATGAATGAAATCGTGGCTGATTATTCGAGAGATCTTCCAGCTAGTTTTCAAAAGGGATGACAACATCTGTAACTTCTTGAGGGGTGGAAGTTTGATTGGTGGGTCTGACTACAAACTGATTTATCGGCATTATGCTACCCTCTATTTTGTATTTTGTGGGGATTCATCAGAGAGTGAACTTGGGATCTTGGACCTCATCCAGGATTTTGTGGAGACTCTGGACAAGTGTTTCGAAAATGTTTGTGAATTGGATTTGATCTTCCGTATGGATAAGGTGCACTACATTCTTCAGGAGGTGGTGATGGGTAGGATGGTGTTGGAAACAAACATGAATGAAATCGTGGCTCAGACTGAAGCCCAGAACAGGCTGAAGAAATCCAAGGGTGGTCTTTCAGCAGCACCCGCCCGGGCCCTGTCCACCGTGAAAAACATCGGCCTGCTGGAGATGCCTCGGATTATCAACATTGGAGATCTCAACATCAAGGTCCCCAACCTGTCGCAGTTTGTCTGAGGGTAGAAGACGGCTGAACTGAGTCCTTGGAACCAGCAAAGCCGAGCCAGTCCTGCAGCAAAACCCGATCTGCGCCCTAGAGGAGTCCAGCCTCGGGCCCTGGTCCCTGCTGTCCTGCAGAGGGAAGGAGTCCTGTGTCCACTGCCAGCCTGTGCTTGCTTCTCACACGTGCGGCCTTGCCCGTCTCTCCTACACGCGGCCACTGCAGATGTGAAGGGTCCTGGCTTCCTCAGTGGGGTGCAGGTGCCCAAGCCACTCGCCCCCTTTACCTGCCACGTGCAGCCACTCCCAGGGATTGCAGACTGTCGTGAGAACAGAACCTCACCACGAGGCTGTTCTCCGACTAGAGTCTTCAACCTTAGCACCACGAGGCTCCCTGAGGTCCTGTAGCATTGACTTCCCTGGTGAGGTGCCATAGCTAGAAAAGCGCTGACCCTCTAGATTTGGGGATGTGGTGAGTGGCAAACAAGGGCAGGATGGTATGAGGTCCAGAGTTGCCTACTGGCTCTACTAGAGTTGGCACACCCAGAATCCTTTTGTATAGCCACGCTGTCTCATCACCACCTCCTGAGGCACACACTCCCCAGTGCCACAGTCCTGGCCCTGCTCTCCCAGGTGTTTATGTGCAGGACACAACCCAAGTCATAGGCCTGTCGTTTGCCTGCCCCCCACATTTCTGCCAACAGGGAGGGCACAGCCCACAGCCAGAGGAGTCCCCCTCAAAGGGGAGGAGCCCCGTGTCTGCAGAAGACACTTGCAGGTTTAAAATACATTCTCCTCCCGAGGAGTTGCTGTGTTATGGATGATGAGTCTTTGTCCAGGAAACCCACTGCTGTCTACACCAGCTTCTGGAGCGTGAGAGCCTGAGCTGGGGTCATGTGTTCTAGAGCTGGCACAGGGGGAGGCTGGGGACAAGGGCAGCGTGCTGGCTGAGACTGGTGGCGGTGCAGCATCTTCTCCCCAGTGTGCGAGGGGGCCCTGCCTGAGCTCCCTCTGGGCACGCCCTGTTCCCCTCAGATGACAGTGCCCTAGAGCTAGCTGTGGAAACCTGCAAATGTTTACATGTGATAAGAGGCTTTCTTCCTGTGGTTAGCTTAGAGCTGAAGCTGCTCGTCGGAGTAGTGCCTTTTACTCCTGCGTTGCCTTCGGAGAGCTGCGTTACCAGGTCTCAGGTATGATGTTGAGCTGCCTTGAGATTCGGGAGCTCGCTGCACCATCATGGTAAAGTCTCCCAGCCTGGGAACTTCTCGTGCCTGCCGGCCGGTGGCCCAAACTGTCTCACCAGGTCTCCTGATGCTGTCGCAGAGCCCATCTGAGATGGTGCCTTACAGGACCATGGTCAGGACCACGTCTTTTTCTGCTTTGAACCGTGCTTCTTGTGGTTGGTGCTCTTTGCTCCCTGTAGCCTCTTAACCTCAGTCTTTTGGAACATCTCTGATAACCACAGAGGTGGGCAGTGTTGATCAGAAGAGTTTACTTTTTTTTTTTTTAACAGACATTTCAGCATATTCACATCCCTCTCTTTCACATTTGCTGAAAGTGATATAGGAACAAAATGATATCTATTTTGTACCTACTGTAAGGTGGCATGAGCGAGATCCTTCCACAATCCTTACAACAGACACTGTTAGCTCCATTTTGCAAGTCAAGAAAGTAAGAATCAGAGAGGTCAAGTAACCGGCTTTAGGTCACAAGGGCTAAGAACTGAGACTGTCTGTCTGCCTAAATCCACAGTTCATTTTTTTTCACTGCTCAGGATGGCCTCTCCCAATTTTATTTTCTTTCTTATGGATAAGGAAACCTCAAAAAGGTTAGGTACCTTCTCAGAAACTGTGATAAAAATCAGCTTGGTTTTTCTCAGAAACTGTGATAAAAACCGGCTTGGTAGCCAGTGACAGCATCAAAGAGTGTAAGAGCTGGAGGGTCCTCCACATGCCTCCATTGAGCTGGTGAGGAAGTAGAAGCCCAGAGTGTTAAGTGTTATGTCAAGGGTCACAAAGCTAGAATGAAGTCATTTTTCTTTTTTAAAAATTTTTATTGGAGTATAGTTGATTTACAGTGTTGTGTTAGTTACAGGTATACAGTAAAGTGAATCAGTTACACGTATAAAAGAAAAGTATGGCCAATGAATTTTTGACAAAATGTAAAAGAATTCAATGGAGAATGAATAGTCTTTTCAAAAAATGGTGTTAAGCAATTAGAAATGTATAACCAGATTTTGAATCTTGGCATAATCTCACATCTTATATAAAAATTCAGTAAAAAAGGATCATAGATTTAAATATAAAATATACAATTATAAAAATTTTAGCTGATAACATAGGAGAAAATCTTTGAGAGAGAACTAGGGTTTGGTGAAGAATCCTTAGATGTGATACTAAAAGCATGATTGATAAAAAAGATAAAATTGTTAAATTAGACTTCATCACAATTAAAAACTTTTGCTCTAAACAAGACTCCATGAAGATGATGAAAAGTTATAGATTGGAAGAAAATATATGAACACCACATATCTGAAAAAGGGCTCAAACCCAACAGTGAGAAGCACACCATCCATTTAGAACATAGGCGACATCCGTTTCACTGAAAAGGATATAAAGACCAGCAAATGAAAAGATGTTCATCACTAGTCATCAGGGAAATGTAAATGAAGACCACAATGAGAAATCATTGTATATCTATTAGAATGGCTAAAGCTAAAAATAGTGATAACACCAAATGCTGCTAAGGATGTGAGGACACTCAATCTCTTGTAAATTCCTGGTGGGTAGTATGTAAAACGATACACAACCACTCTGGAAAATATTTTGGCATTTTCTTAAAAAACTATACACTCACTGTATGTCAGCAAATTAATTCCTGAGCATTTATCACAGAGAAATAAAAATTTACATCCACACAAAAACCTACACACAATTCATAGCAACTTTATTTGTAATAGCCAAAACCTGGAAACAGCCAAAATGTCTCTCAATAGTTGAACAAAGTGAGATAGAGTTGTCCCATGTCCCAAGACCACCAAGGATACCAAAATGCACTAATGCTCAAGTCCCATATATAAAATGTGTAGTATTTGCATATAACCCACGCACATCCTCCTGTATATTTTTAACTCATCTCTAGATCTTACACTTAATACAGTGTAAATACTATACAATTTAAATAGCTGTCAGCGTGTGGCAAATTTAAGTTTTGCTTCTTGGAAATTTCTGGAATTTTTATTTTGTTTTGCGTACTTCTGACCTGCAGTTGGTTGAATCCCTGGATTCAAAACCTGAAAATATAGAGGCCCAAATGTATAGCCATATGAATCTTCAACAATAAAAATGAACAAAGTATTGATACACTCAGTAACTTGGATGTATCTCAGGGACATTTTGCGGTTGGGAAAAAGCCTCAGTCTCAGCCAGTCCCATGCTGTATTTACAAAACATTTATTAAATCACAATTATAAGATGGAAAAGAGATGAATGGTTGTCAGGAATTAGAGATGGTGGAGGTGTCTCTGATAAGGGTTAGCACATGGGACAACTTTGTGGTGATGTGATAGCTCTGTATCTTCATTGTGTGGTAGTGGTTGTGTGAATTTACCTGTGTAATAAGTTGACAGAAAGTTATGCCCACCTATTAAATTCATCTGTCTTTGATGAAATTTCTCAGTAATCTCTTGGATGAAGCTCATCCTCTATTGGGTTTCTCAGGTTAGGTTCATGAATAGAGTATTTCTTAAGATCCTGCAAGTTTATAACTACTTTTCTATAGCCTTGACATTTGAAGAGTAGTTTGGCTGAATATAAAATCCTTGGTTCCATGTTTGCTTTATTGAGTTTCTGAAAATGTTGCTCCATTCTTCTCCTGCTTCATATGCAGCTGTCAAGAAGTCAGTGGTCAATAGATTGAGTTTCCTTGGTAAATCACTTTGACTTAGCTGGATATAAAATTCATTGATTCTCACTTTGTTGTGTAGAATTTCTTTAAAATGTTGGTCTACTGTTTTCTTGCTTTGGACATGGTTGCCAAGGAGTCTTGTCAACAGGATTTTCTTTCCTTTCTGAATGACTATATTTTTTTTTCCTGGATCCCCTGAATATTTTTTTCTCAATCTTTAATTTTGTTTTAAGTCTATAATAGATTTATAAGGATACGTCAGTTTTCTAAGATATGCCGTGGGGACTTTCAATGTATAGATGTAGGTCTCCTTTTATTTCCAGGAAGTTTTCTAGAATAATAGTTTAAAATATTAGATAATTCTATTGATTTCTTCTTTTTTCAATGAATTATATGAATGTATTCTATCTTCTTTGGTTATCTTCTGTTGCTATTGTGTCATCTGTGATTCTTTCCACTTTTTAAAATAACTTTTTCATTCTTTTGGCTTTTCTTCATGTCTCTTATTTAACTTTTCATTTAAATCTCTTCTGCTCTGGGCTGATTGTAATTTAGATTTAATTTCTTTTCATTTTGAATTCCCAATAGCCATTGCTATCATAGCACCACTCAGACATGTTTCAAGTATCTCCCATTAAGGATGGTACTCTCCTATTTGGAATGATTTTCCCTGTGTTCCATTATCTCTAGGCTTCATGCTGCCATTTCCTCTTTTCTACACAGTCTCCGCTTGATTCTCAGCACAACCCTTGTTTCTGAAGTTGTCTTATAAATTTGGATGTTTATCTTTCTATTTACAGGTAATTTGAAGGAAATTAGAGTTGTCTCATTAATTTGAAGGTAATATTTCCAAATCTGTTCCTACATGGCTAGGTAACTCCCAAATAGTCTGTTTCAGATCATTGCGGGAGTAGAGTAGTTAAATATGTCTTTCATTATTATAATGAGGCAGTAATTTTGCCAGTGTAACATTGGCACAGGGATAGACATATAAATAAATAGTTGAGACTAGGGACTCCAGAAATATATCACACATAGAACTTACATTGATTTGTGACCAAGAATGCCAATTCGTTCAACGGATAAAGAATATACTTTTTAACAAGTGATACTGGGACAAGAAAAAAAGAACATTGACTCTTATGACATAAGTGAAAATTAAAATGAATCATAGGCCTAAATGTAACAGTTAAAATGATAAAATTTCTAAAATAAAATATGGGAAAAATCTTCTCAGCCTTGAGATAGGCAAAGACTTTTTAAGACACAAAAGCATTAACCATTAAAGAAAAAAATGATAAATTTGACTTTATCAAAAAACTTGCTTGTTGAAAGATTTAATTAAGAAAACAAAAGGGAAGCCACAGAATGGGAGAAAATACATGCAATACATATTTGACCAAAGACTTGTAGCCTTACCTTATACAACTCAGTAGTAAAAAGAGGATAAACCCAACAGTACAGAGCAAAATATTTGAACGGTTTCTTCAAAAAAGATAAACTACAAATGGCCAATAAGCACATGAAAAGATGCTCAACATCATCAGCCATCAGAGAAATGCAAATCCAAAGCAAAATGAGTTCCACTATTCACAAACTAGAATGGCTAAAGTTAAAAAAACATTAGCAGTAGAAAGTGTTGGCTTGTGGAACTTTTATGCGTTTCCAGTGCAAATGTAAAATGATACCCTCACTTTGGGAAACTGGCAGTTTCTTTAATGTTAGCCATACATTTTCCGTATGATCTAGCAATTCCACTTTTAGGTATTTACCAAAGAGAAGTGAAAATATATATCGATGTAAAAACTTGCACCTGAAAGTTTGTAGTAGCTTTATTCATAAAAGTCAAAAATTGTAAACATATCCATGAGCTGGTGAATAGATAAACAGTGGTAATATCCTCGCTAAGGATATTACTAAGTAATAAAAAGGAACAAACTACTGATACATTTAACAATATGGGTGGATCTCAAAAATAGTATGCAAAGAGGAAAAGCCAGACACAAAAGTACATATTGAATGATTCTCTTTATATGAAAATCTAGAAATGACAAATTTAATGTATAGGGATGGAAAGCGCATCAGTGGTTGACTAGGGCCAGAGGTGGGCTGGATTAACTGGGAAAGAGCACAAAGGAATTATTCCGTATCATATTGTGATGAAGGTTGCATGATGAACAGTGCATCATTACACTGTTCACTTAAAATGGATTCATCTTTTAAATGAGTTTTAAATGAGTTATGCTGCAATGGAGTTGATAAGTTATAAAAATGTTGAAAAGAAATCTTTCAATATTTAAAAGTATTGGAAAGATAGAGTAGTATAGGAAATTGACTATTATAATGCTTTCAATTAGTGAGATCCCTTTGCACAATATATTTTAAAAATATTAGTCCAAATAAAGTCCAGAAGTAGTCACTTAACCTCAATATTAAAATCATTAGTAAATATGCATATACAGATATGTATATATGTGTATATATTTATCATCTATATTTCCTAAATATTTTATCCAATAGAGACTGTTTGCTTCTTGGAAACCAGCCATAGCATAAGACAATTTCCTCTGATATTTTTGTAAATCTATTTTGTGTTGTTACAATGATTATTTTCATGCATGTATTACTAAAGTATTAGTCACAGTATATCTTTTAAAATGTGCTTCATTTGCTTTCTTCTTATGCTTTTCTACGTGTTGGCTGACATCTGTCTTCTACATCAGAAGAGTGAGAAGTCAAGAACCTTTCACTTATTACAGTGTTCTGAAGCTTCATTTTCTTATAGTTCAGGGACTTTGTGGACCTATTCTCCCCACCTTGAGGAGTACAAACCATCCCATTCTAACAGTAACTCATTTGAAAACATCACCAACCTTAACCATCTGTTTCCAACTTCTAAAATCTGCCCAGCAATGATCTTTAGAAAAGCAGAAATTTCAATTGATATATTCAATGACTGTTTGTTTCATAGAATTCATGCTCCTTGTTCAGTAATCCTGAATCTTTATGTACACTTTCTGCAGAATCAGAGTTGTGAAAATAGATAGATGCATAAACAAGGTTGTTTCTTTCTAACCTAACTGCTAAATACGTATATATTAGTTTGCTAAGGCTGCCATAACAAAATACCACAGATTTAGTGGTTTAAACAAGAGACATTTCCCACAGTTGCAGAGACTAGAAGTCCAAGATCAAGGTGCCAGTAGGGTTGGTTTCTTCTGAGGCCTCTCTCTTTGTCTTGTAGTTGTCTGCCTTTTCGCTGTGTCCTCACATGGTGTTTCCTCTCTGTGTGTGTACATCCCTGGTATCTTCCTGTGTGTCCAAATTTCCTCTCCTTATGTCACAGGTCAGAAACTAACAGCCTTATTTTAGCTTAATTACTACTTTAGAAGCCATATCTCCAAACACGGTCACATTCTGAGGTAGTGGGGATTAAGTCTTCAATGTATGAATTTCGGTGGGGGGGGAACAATTCAGTCTATAACATCACATGACTCATCATCCCCTTTCATGTGGTTCTTTAGCCCCATAAGATGTCAATAGACGCCCACAGCAAAAACTGTGCCACAGCAGAATATTCTGCTAGACCCTCAATGAACAGTGCTCTGAGTGAAATCACCTACCTTGTCAAGTTTTGCTTGAATGCGGAATGTACATTCATGTCAGAGAATACTCACTTTGGCAATTTAGAAACAAATCTTGTGCAAAGTTCGACCCACTTTACTAACTTTGTGAATAATATCTGAGAGGAAATGACTATCGCTTCACAAAAACTCATTATAGAGCTTGGACACAATCTTATTAAGTAGCTATTGTATTACTGTATGATCAGAGTCATCACATCAGGAACTTTCAAAGGGAACTCCATCTCTGTTACAGCTGACTCCAGAATATGTGCCAAGTATTTTTTAAAAACATTCACCTTCTGCGACGTATGTTTTTGCGAGCATGTGGTTTACATTTGCGTTGAATTTCTCATCCATCTGTCCACAAGAATGGATACGTTTTATCGAGCATTTCCTGAGTTCACACTGGAAAAGTATTATTATCCCAAAACATTGACGACCAAAAGGAAAGCAGATGAGTCCTTGTTTCAAAAATGAACACAGAGTTTCAGCTAATTCTTTTTAAAAAAAATTAAGTTATTTATTTGTTTGTTTTTATTTTTGGCTGTATTGGGTCGTCGTTGCTGCCCGCAGGCTTTCTCTAGTTGTGGTGAGCGGGGGTTACTCTTCGTTGCGGTGCGCGGGCTTCTCACTGTCTTGGCTTCTCTTGTTGCGGATCATGGGCTCTAGGCATGCAGGCTTCAGTAGTTGTGGCACGTGGGCTCAGTAGTTGTGGCTTGTGGACACTAGAGCGCAGGCTCAGTAGTTGTGGCGCACAGGCTTAGTTGCTCCTTGGCATGTGGGATCTTCCCGGGCCAGGGCTTGAACCCGTGTCCCCTGCATTGGCAGGAGGATTCTTAACTACTGCGCCACCAGGGAAGCCCTCAGCTGATTCTTATGCACATAGAAATCAAAACTGTGCTTTTTTGTGGTTCCATCTTCCTGCACTGTAAACTTTGAGTCACCATCAAAATAGGTAAAGACATCTAGAATGTAATTGATTCAACCACCATAAGTTGAAGTTGAGAAGAAATTGTCATTATCACTAGAATTACTGCCAGTGATTTATATATTCATATATTTTGGTATATATGCTATATACCAAACATATTAAATAGGCATAGCTGTTCTAAGGTAGTTTACACAGCATTCCACAATTGCCAAGGACGCTTTGGTAATTCTGCACCATTTCTTCTGTAGCGGAAGTGTATTGCAGGCTCTTTCCTTGGAATATATTGGCCTCTACCTTTTCCCAGCCTTTGCCTTCTTTGTTTCCTGCCGCACTGTAGAGCAGTTGTCATATGTGAAGTAGTGACCACGTTCACAGAGGTCTAAACTGGTATTGTATACCCAAACTTAGTCTATAGGTGGGTTTTATTTGTCTCAAGCAGTCTTAATCTTTTAACTTTTCCTGTATAAAATCAGAAGACGTCACATAAAAATGTAGAAACTTTTGTGAGTTTGTTTTTTTCTAATATTACTAGTATTGGTTGTATTTCAGGAAGTTGAGTCCTGGTTTAAAAACATACAGACACACAGGTAAATATAACACCTATCCATATAAAATTTTATAAAGTTGGCAGTGATATTATTAATACTATTACAGTAAGGTGACGAATTTTGCATTAAAGGGTAAAATCATTGAAAATATAAACAAAATGCGATGTCCTACTACCTAAAATAGATAAGAAACATTTATAACTCACGTAGCTTTATCAATGTGCTTCTGAAATCTTAGGTAATTCAAAAGTTAAAACAAAAATACAGTTTCATAAATTTCTGAAAGCTTTCCAAACTTTTCTTTCATTCGTTCATTCAATCTTTTCTCTAATCAATAATAAGAAATGATTTATATTAGGTGAAAAAGACTATCCAAGCTGTGTTTTTTGAAATAACTTTGAGTAGCAGGGGAAGGTGTGGAGGTGTTATGTTGGATGAATGTCACTATGACTCGTAGAGAAAATGCTACTTTGAAGGAGCACAACTTGTATTAGACGTACTCAGTATCCATATACATACATACATGCACATACTCATACCTCCAAATAACGAGTGTTTCCAGTAGAAATTCCCACCCAACATTTTTTGGGAAATTTATGTTTTCTGAATCCTGAATCCTCAGGAAAATTAATGCCTAAACTGGGGAAATGGAGAAAAGAATTATAGTTTTCATGTGAAAATTAAAATTGAACAATCTGTGGCGAGATGTTACTGGTTGGAAGGAATCCACAGATGCCAAATAAAAAGCAGGAGCGAGACATGCTAACACTGGAGTGGAAGGTCAAAGTTGACACTTCCAGGATCTGGCACAGGAGCAGGTGGGAGAGAGGTGGTCTATCTAGCAGCCTACTTGTAACTTGTAACTATGTTGTGACTGCATTTGTGGCCCTCTCTGGCTAACAGTGAGTCATTGTGGTAAATTAAATATTGATAAGTTATGCACATACTTTACACAAACCCTGTTGGTGGTATTCCAAGAAATAACAAGTTTTGGAAGCCAAATGAGTCCTTCAATTGGAATTTTAACACATGCCCTTGATAGGAGATCTGAATGTTACATTATGCAGACACTACCTCATAATGCTTATTGGAGTTTTCCGTTATTTTAATATTTGCTACAGGTGACAGTTCTTTGTAAATGCCATCAAAATTAACATTTCTTACTTCCTAAATTGTTTAAAGATATCTATAATAATCAGGAAAGAGAATGAAGAATGTTGGAAGTATTTTATGACTAACCTAATGTTTCAGGAATTCCTGATACTTCTCAGGAATTCTGATTTTTGGTTTCCAAATTCTGAAGATTAATATCTGTTGGGAATTTTGAAACATTCTCTTCCACTAACTTCAGGAGTTTTATGGAATCAAAATTGCTAATTTTAAAGCATGTTTTCAGTCGCTTATTTGGAGGCTCAGCTAATAGTCTAATTTGACATACATGGAAAATTTATGATTTTCTTTTCTGGGGCAAAACAGAAAAGTACTTTATGCTCAACCTGTGTGCATGTGAATGTGTGTATGCATGTGTAGGATATTAAATAGATAGTTTTTGGCAAAACAGAAACAATGGGCTAATAATTTTGAAAAAATATCGTACACTTTCTATTTCCATATAAAATGAATTAATCTGCACTTAATACAATGCTTTACTTATTCACATCTTATTTAATAATAAGTAAAGAACCTTAAAAATTTTACTTGACCTTCCTCTTCTATTCTGTTTACTTTGACAAGGAAAGAAATTCTGTGAATATTGAGATTTGTATCAAAGATTTCTAAAATCACCCACAAGTATAGATTTAAAGGCCTTTAAAAACCTGATTGTTCACACACTTGTAATGATGACTCATATCTTATAAAGCTGGCTTGAAACCCCACAGATCTTTCTGTACTTAAAAAATGTAAATGACTTTTTTGCCCATGGGGAGATTAATAAATTCACTAAGGTGAAAAAAAATGAATTCTGTCTTCCCCAGTGAGAAAATTGCTCAAAGATTAATTTAGCCTGTTTAATTCAGCTCTCAAATGTTTCTCAGGGCTCTAAAATATTTTTCTACCTTCCTTGCACCTGGGACATCAATTTGATTATTTTTACTCTTGAATTCAATGTGTCTACTTTCTTCTATATCGAGCTATTTTCATTTTCATTCAGTTCATTTTACTCTTGGTTTCTTTTTTATTTTTCTAGACAATTATTGCTATTCATATTTTGCTGATAATCTCCTTTTATATTATTTTGGGCTCGAAGCTGGAAGGAACATGTAATAGATATGTTCATGTTCCCCTCCTTTTTCCAGTCTCAATCCTTTCTTTTCCTATACATAAATACACATCTTCAGTGTTGATAAACTTGTGGTTTGTTCAATACTAGACCCACTGCTTTTTCAAGGAAATAACATTTTAAGCTGAGGGAGGTCATAACAAACCTTAACAAACCTTTAGTAACAACCTCCAGCCTTCCAAGATCCTATAGTATTTACTAAAAGGGAAAACTGAGACAAATTTCACATAGTTTATGTGTGTCATTTTTATCAAAAAATACAGTTGACTGTGACATATTTTTTTCACCGCCTGTTTTAAACAGCACAGTAGTTACTCTGTGGCCATTATTACTCTTGAGGTCGATGCCTGGTGATTTACTTCTGATATAATCAACTTTATACTATAAAATGCAATGTGCTATATAAAAGTAAGATGATTCTCTTATTGTTTATTACATTTTATTTTCTTCCCCTCATATTACTCTGGCTAGATTTCCTTATAAAATATGCCAGATTTTATTGTTTAGTTTATACTTGATATCAAAATTCATTTGGTTTCTTTATGTCCTTCCTTTTTATACTTATGTTTTGTAAATGATGAAAAATTTCACTTTGACTTGAAATAATAGACATTTTTTAAAACAACGAGACCTGGTATCTTTTCTGCTAAAGGAATCAATCTTAATGGAAATACTTACTCTGATGAGAATAGCACTAGTAAAGCATTGTTTTGCTGATAAAACTAGTATGGTATCTTGTCACTTTGCTTTCATCATTTTGCTTGACTTCATCAATACCTCTAAAATCTTTAACTTTAAAGAATTTCTTAAAGCTGTGATAAAATTTTGCAAAATCAAGAACACTAAAGCTAAGGGCACTGTATATTCTTCCTTGATGCTCCACTCAAGGCATGAAAAATGTCCAATGGGCTTTTTAACCCAGATCTGTGAACTTACAAAACTGCTATGAAATAGGGAAAGGACAGTGATTAAGTTCCAGTCCATTGCAATCTTTGCTTCAAGTTGTTTCTACTCTGCATATTACGTGCTTGATTAATTCCTGGGACAGGGGTGAGGGACAGATCATTAATGATTACAGAAGTACATACAGGGAGGCAGAGTAGCTGGCACATTCACCTCTCCTAAGTGGCATCTGACTGCTTTCATAACTAGGGGGTAACACTCAGCACTGATGACACATGCTCAGGCCAGATGCTTCTGTTTATTGGGCACAAAAACTGATGTTGCCTCCCCTAATGAAAAGTGAATTGAGAGAGCAAGAAGATACCGTTTCAATAAGGCTAGGGAAAAGATGCAACTTATAAACTGTCCACAGACTACAGAATAAGTGAAATGTTATGACAAGGAAAAATATGTGTTGGTAACATAGCTTGACTCATATTTCAAGAGCAAAATTGAAACCATACTTCTGGAGGGTACAGATGGTGACAACTGGAAAGGCGCTCTGAAATGCTACTCTTTCAGGATGTGACATGCAGACCCTCCTCTGCCCAATCACTTTCATGTGTAGGATAAATATATCTCAGGAGGTAACAGCAATTTTGCTCCTAAGTTCTGGGTTGGAAGACTGAGAGGGGGAAGGGGTGAAGAAGAAGGTAACATATTAAAATAAAAGGAGTACATTCTTTAAAACAACGTGAATGTTACATTAATAAAACATTGCACACACAATAGGGCCAAAACCCAATAATTGCATGAAGAGGTGAGTATTGTTAAAGTCTGGTTATTGGCTCACAGGGCAGAGTATATATGGCTAAATTAGTAGATTATTAATTATTACCACCTTAAAAAGTAGTAGATTATTTTGAATCAAAGTCAATATAAATTTTTATCTTAATATCATGGTTACATGGATTCCCAGAGAATTAAATATCTAAGCAAAAATGAGGGTAACAAATAATGTCTAATCTAGATTTCTCTTTTATTTTTGATTTTAAAATTTCCTTTTAATTTTTTGCTTTTTATTAAAGCTAAAAGTAATGGTTTTAAAAAAGTATAACACAGTAATCACTTTTCAGGCAAAAGTGCCTGAAAGCTGTGTGCAATGATAATTTCTTATGACATATTTTTAGGTTAATGAATCTTGGATAAGAATTTAAATTCTCAGATGATGAGTGAAACTTGAATGGGCTCAGGGATATAGCTCAACTCATCACCCATGAATCTAGAGTTTTATATTGAGTGAGTTTTACACAATTTAAAAAATTGTTCTCTGAAGTGGGGCTGTGGAGGTTCTTCTTGATTTCACTGAGCCAGATAAACACAGTATCTCTTATTCACCCTGAACTAGGAGTGCTCCAGGAGGCTCATGTCAAATAGTGTCCAAGGACATGGTGAGGGCACGGATTTTCTGTGCTGCACACCTTGCACCCTTGCTGCTGGCATGTGGTGGCTCATACCAGGTGCATAATGAGTGCGTTGTTGAATGAATGAATGAATGAAACACTTTCTGCACTCTTTTTGTAAAACTTTCTTCTCTGTTTCACTGACTCCTGGCTTTCCATGTAACAGGAGAAGTTAGCTTCTTCTCAGTGCTCTGTGTGTGGTGTGTGTGTGTGTGTGTGTGTGTGTGTGTGTGTGTGTGATGTACATACCCACCAACACTTGTGTTTCCTCCTTGTTCACTTGCCCATTCAATACCTTTGTTATTTAAAGTTCAATTTTCTTCTCTTCAAGTTCCGTACTCCCTAAGTGTGGAAGTCATCCAGAGTACAGTTGCATGGTTTCACATACCATGTATTCTTGTGACACTTGAATGCATATCTGCAAAACCTTTTCCAGGGCTCTAAAACCACACACCTACCTGCCAAATGGATAATTTCCACTTAAAATTTCATGGATAAATCACATCATTCATGATTCAAACAAATATTCTCATTTTCCAAATTTGTTCTTCCTTTTATATTCCCTTTCATCCATTCTTTGGAGTCAAAATGGTTATCTTAGCACTCAAGATTATTTCTCTGCTCTTCACCCAATCAGACACCAAGTCCTGCAATCTATTTCCTTAATATTTTCCTATTCATCTGCTCCTTGTCTTTCTTTTTGACACTCTATTGGTCCATTCTTAATGACTTATGACTCATATTGGGATCCAATAGCATCCTTACTAATCCGTACCTCCATGCTCCCCCTCCTCCCTCCATCTTCTGCACTGTTAGAGGTGAGTTTTGAAAGTCCAACCTGACCATGTCACTCTTCTACTCAAATCTCTTTATTTTGCTCCAAGATTTCAAAGTAATATTTAAACTCTTCAATTTAGTATATAAGGCCTTCCACAAACTGGCCTGTCCCTACTTTTCCAGCTTCACCTTTCACCATTGTGTCCTAGGCTTCTGTAGTATGTACCTAGCTACCTGTAATTAAGAAGTTCTCTCTCATTCACGCTTCCATGTTTTCATTCTTCATATTACTTCTGCCTGAGACACTTCTGCCTTGAACCCCTTATCTTCCCCTGCCTACCTCCCTACCATTTCTTCTCTTAAAATATGTTCACTCACTGGAAACTCCTCCTCAGCTGTACTTTGGACTGTATGATTTACATGTTCCCCTTTTATTCTCCTGTCATTCTAAAACATCACACTTGTCACATTGAATGATCATTTCCTCACCATTAGCTCTTTGAGGACAAGTAACTCTCTATTCAACTTTGTATGCCCAGAATATATCACAGTGCCTGACACATAGTAGACACTCATTAATGTTTGCTGAATGGATAAGTTCAAGGCAGAAGTTCATAGGCAGATGTCTGGGGTTTAATTATGGCTTGGACACAAAGAAAAACATGGTTCTGATAATGGATAATTTGGCTCTGACTTACTGTGAAATTTCACACATCTTTCCAGATATTTGGATTTCAATGATAAGATTAAAAGCATGCTATTAATATAGCCATGATAGTTAGAGTAGGGTTATGAGTTTGGATTTAATGTATCAAGTTTAGTGATTGTTTTCATTAGTCTTTAGGTTTTATGTTCATGTGAAACTTGAACTAAACCGAGCTGCTTTAGTTTCATTATGAAACTAAAGCTTGTATCTCCTCATATTAAAACCTCAGTTTAAAACTCAGCAGTTTCAGGGGATCATTTCATAAAAATGTCAATTCCTGCAGTTTTGGAATTGAGTGACAGCCAAAAGTTTTAGCAAAACATCTGAGCAGAATTACTCACCAGTACTTCACAAATGGTGAATAAAACATAGCAAGACTGAAAAGTAGAGATCCCAGTTACATTATTTTTTATCTATAAATTAAATGTGTTTTGAACAAAAATTCTGATCTCAGGAAAATTTCTTATAACCTTAAAATATTCAAAGGGTCACCTAATATTTTTGACCCACCTCTCACGTTCTTATTCTTCACGCCCTTCAAATTTTCAGAGAACCTGAAATCCTGACCCTAGGTTTCTGGAATATTCTCATCTACTTGTGATTCTTTTCTTCAAAAGAAAACTGATTTGAAATTACTTGGAGCCATTTTACCACGTGAAAAGTAGGAAAACTGCTTAACCTCCTGGTGTCTTATTTCTCAATCACTGACACTCTGACGGAAGAGTTTATACACTGTTTATAGTGCAGTTTTATGTAGGTTATTTCAAGCAGAAAAGTGTATTGATTATTCAACAAAAAGCATGCATGCAAAAGGCAACTTTATCATTGGGCTAAATTCTTAATATCCAGAGTATTTCATCTGCCAAATGTCAATGTGAAATTTTTATAAGATTCTTATATTTGATCTCCCACTAAAACATGTCTCCAGCTTTAATGTCATTTACAAGGTCTGTGTTACCGTTACTTATAATTTACATGAAAAGATTTTAAATTGAATTAGTTTTATCTTCTGACACATTTTGACTTGTTCTAATTCTTTTGATTACTCACTACTTTTTCATATTCCATAGCAAGCACTAATTTAATATAAGGTCAGTCTCCTTAATGGGCATGTTTTACAGTCTTTCTCTATTACTACTTAGTCTCATTATTAGCTTTTGTTGGCACCTGAAGCAGTGTTGATCAGCACAACAGTCTAGAAAAGAAATATGAAAGTTTTCAAAGAAGCAAAATGTGTGCTGTATTACACTTAAAAATCACTGTCTGCATTCTATGCAATCTTTTATTTAAAAATACATGAATGATCATTTCCCTAAGAAGAACATACATGGGCATCTAAAGTAGATATTGTCTAATTTTTATGAAATCACTTGCTTTAGTTGTGATACACAAATCATATCAATAATTTGAAATGATAAAATGCAATATAAAGGAAGATTGATTTTCAACATAACAGTGTGAGATGCTCTATGGACCTAATCCCCATTAGAACTGACGAAAATTAATTAAAAAAAAAAAAGTAAGTTCTTTTTGAAGTAATGGAAGATATGATGACAATACTGTATGAAATAGACAGTATCAATAAAGAAATAGAAAAGAACCAAATGAAAATTTTGGTGTTGAAAAATACAATAACTGAAACGAAGAATTCACTGGAGGGGCTCAGTAGTAAATTTTATTTGTCAGAAGGAAGAATGGTCAAACTTGAAGGTAGATTGATCAATGCATTCTCAAAAACAAAGAGGAAAAAGAATGAAGAAAAGTGAAAAAATCTTCATAGGAAAGTGGGATTCTGCTAAAAACATAAAAAATGCATAATGAGAGTACCTGAAAAAGAGAATAAGAAGAGAAGGAAATATTAGGACAAAGAACTATAAAGTCCCCAAATTTACTAAAAAAATAATTAATGTGCACATTCAGAAACTTCAACAAATTGCAAGTAGGATAAACACAAAGAGATCCACAAACAGACACATCATAGTAAAAAAGAGACTGTCAACAGAGTGAAGTAAGTCAGAAAGAGAAAAACAAATACCGTATGTTAACACATATATATGGAATCTAAAAAAAAAAAAATGTTTTGAAGAACATAGGGGCAGGACAGGAATAAAGATGCAGACATAGAGAATGGACTTGAGGACACAGGGAGGGAGAAGGGTAAGCTGGGACAAAGTGAGACAATGGCATGGACATATGTACACGACCAAATGTAAAATAGCTAGGGGGAAGCAGCTGCATAGCACAGGGAGATCAGCTCGGTGCTTTGTGACCACCTAAAGGGGTGGGAGGGAGATACAAGAGGGAGGAGATATGGGGATGTATGTATATGTATAGCTGATTCACTTTGTTATAAAGCAGAAACTAACACACCATGGTAAAGCAATTATACTCCAATAAAGATGTTAAAAAAAAAAGATAAGGAGAAAATCTTGAAAGCAGTAAGAGAACAATGACTCGTCACTTACAAGGGAACTCCAATAGTATATCAGCTGACTTCCCAGCAGAAAGGTAGTGGGATGGCATATTCAAAGCGCTCAAAGATAAAAACTGTCAACCAAGATTACTATATTCAGCAGAGCTATCTTTCAAAAGTGAAGTGAAATAAAGACATCCCCAGATAAACAAAAACTGAGAGAATGTGTTACTTGCAGGCATGCCTTACCAGAAATACTGAAGAAAGTTCTTTAGACTGAAAGCAGGTGACCACAGAATATAATTTGAATCCACACAAAGAAATAAAAAGCACTAGTAAAGTAATTATGAAATTATAAAAGATAGTATAAGTGCATTTTTTTCTCATTTCTTTTCTGATTTAAAAAAATGTATAAAAAATATGTATATAATATATTCTTGGGCTCATAACATATAGAAATATAATATATTTGTAATATAGTTGCCAATAACAGCACAAAAGAAGTGTGTGGGAACAAAGCTGTACTGGGCCAAGGAAATGACTACAGATGGTAAATTAATTATAACAGAGTATTGTTGAACTTGTAACTTTAAAGATGTAATCTGTGGACTACAGATGGTAAATTAATTATAACAGAGTATTTTTGAACTTGTAACTTTAATAGATGTAATCTGTGTAACAATAATATTACAAAAATGGGGAAAATGGAATATAGGAGTAATATTTTAATATTATATATAATATCATAAACATATATGCCCCTAATAACAAAGCACCAAAATTATGAAGTGAAAACTGAGAGAAAGGATGAAATAAGGCAACTTAATGATAAGAGTTGGAGACTTTATTATCCCACTTTCAATAATGTATAGAGTAACTACGCAAAATGTCAACAAGATCAATAAGGAAATAGAAACACAATAAAAATGCAACATACTTAAAGAATAAAACTTATAGTATCTAGCTAAAGCAGTGCCTATAGGGAATTTATAGCTGTAAATTCCTATATTAAGAAAAAGGGAAGAAAGAAAATTAATATCCTTACATTTCCCCTTAAAACACTGAGAAAAGAAGGGAAAAATAAGCTTAAAGTAAGCAAAAGGAAGGAAATAATGGATATTAGAGAGGGAGTTAATGAAAAAGGGACTAGAAAAGCAGAGACAATCAACATGAAGAGCCAATTCTTTGAGAAGGTTAACCAAATTGATACATCTTTACTTAGACTGATTGAAGAGAGAGAGGGTGCATAGAGAGAGAACTCAAATTATTAGAATCAGAAATGAAAGAGGAGGCATTATTGCCAACCTTACATAAATAAAAAAGATTGTAAAGGAAAACCACAAAAAACTCCTGTATGCCAATATCATGTTTTTCAATAAATTAGATCATTTAGATGAATGGACAAATTCCTAGAAATCCACAGACTTCCAAAACTGACTCAAAGAGAAATAGATAACCTAAATAAACCTATAAAAATGAAGGAGAGTGAAGTAGTAATCAAAAAACTACCCACAAAGAAAACCTTAGATGAGCTTTATTTATTTAAATAAGAATTCATTCCAATTCTCCTTGAACTGTTCCAAAAAATAGGACAGAAAGGAAAACTTCCCAACTCATTTTATGATGCCAATATTACCCTAATACTGAAACCAAAGTCATCACATGAAAATAACAGCGAATATCTCTTATGAAAATGGATGCAAAAATCCTCAACAAAATACTATTAAACTGAATCTAGCAACATATATATATGTGTGTGTGTATATATATATATATATATATATATATATATATAATTATACACTAGAAGCAGTTGGGATTTATTTCAGGAATGCAAGCTTGATTTAACATCTCAAAATCAATTAATGTAATATAACATCTGTAGAATAAAAAATCATATGATTATCTTAATAGACAAAAAAAAAAGCATTCAGCACAATCTAATACCCTTTCTTGATAAAAACACGAACAAACTAGAAACAGAGGGGAACTTCCTCAAGCTGGTAAAGAGCATCTATGAAAAACCCACAGCTAACATCATACTTAATGATGAAATACTGGATACTTTCCCTCTAAAATCAGGAACAAGACAAGGAGGTCTATTCTCATTTCAAAATTGTACTGGAGATTCTAGCCAGGGCAAAGAAATAAAATATATCTCAACTGTAAAGAAAGAAGTAAAACTATCTGTATTCACAGATGACAAAATCTTGCATATAAAAAATCCTACAGAATCCTCTAAAAAACAATGAGAACTAATAAGAGAGTTCATTGAAGTTACAGGACACAAGATCAATTTACAAAAATCAACTGTATTTGTCTACACTTACAATGAAAAACTTGAAAATAGAATAGACATATATGGATCAATGAAATAGATTGAGAGTCTAGAAATAAAATGTTTATGTCTAGCTGATTTTTGACAATGGTGCCAAGACCATTAAATGGAGAAACATTAGTCATTTCAGTAAATGGTGATGAAAGAACTGCAAAAGAATGAAGTTGGACACCCTATACAAAAAGTAACTTGTAATAAATTAAAGACCTAATTGTAGAGTAAAAAATATAAAGCTCTTAGGACAAGACATAGAAATAGCTCTTCATGACTTGGATATGGCAAACGATTTTTATATATTACACCAAAAGCATAAGCAACCAAAGAAAAAATAGATAATTTGGACTTTATTAAAATTAAAAGCTTTTGTGTTTCAGAGAACATCATCAAGAAAGTAAAAAGAGAACCCACAGAATGGGATAAATTACTTGAAAATCATATATTTTTAAGAGACTCATATCCAGAAGCAGGAAAAGTTAATTACACTTCTCTAGAGCCAGTAAATTAATATCGATTGTAACAAAGTAACTTTGGGCTTTGCCGTTTTAATGCACTGATAATTTGAAGGAGCAGTAGTGTTGGTCAACATCAATAGTCTTCTGTCTGGCAGTGTGTATGTTCTGAAATAAATGAATGGGTCAGCAGTCTAGTTTATACATTAGCTACATATGACTTCATTGCCTGAAAATATAATGCATAGTCACAGAATGGGTCAAACATACATTTGCAGTATGCAGTCCTGGAATTTGGTGGCCCCTAAGGTACTGTGCCAGAGCAAGTACCAACCTCTTTCTTGGCCATCATTGTTTAGGTGCAAAAAGGATCAAGGGGACACAGCCTCAGACTGAATTCCTTTGGTTAAGTGATACCACACTGTTTCAAAAAACATTTTTTTAATGTCAACAAACATATAATAATATTAACAACTATTTATTGTGTATTAAATATGTGCCAGGAACCTACAAAAATTTACTCCATAAATGCCATAGAATCCTCACAAAAGTCTTCTAAGGTAGATATTATTATTAAGACTGACAAGTCAAAACTATTATCATCTCCATTCTAATGATGAGGTAAGGAAATCTTAGGCAGAGTAATTGGCTTAATATTACACAGTCTGTAAACTGGAGGCTGAGTTCTTAACTACTAGGGAATGCAATATTTTTTACATATATTAACTGTCTCGTACATATATTTAACTCACATTCAAATCTACTTGCTCAGCAACAATAAATAAATGCAAACGTACCTACCTATGTACTGTATAAATACAAAAATGTAAACAAAATAAAGTAAGAAAAAATATCAGTTTAAATAATTCTGCCAGCCTGTATACATAGTGACAATGGAATGGGAACAGAGACTGTGGTTTCCTCGGTAAGTCTATGTGTCCATGTGCTTCCTGTGAGACGAACACTCATCCTGCAGTGATTCTAGTGTTTCATGATACGTATTTATCTTACAAATCAACCTGAAAAGAAGCTGACGTCTTCAACTCACACAAGTAAATCACAATCAAGGTTATTTGAACATGTAAGATTTTCACTCTGTGTACTGTCTGAGACATATGTTGTGCTTATACATACACATATATTTTCAATGTAGAAATATACACGTTAAATGATGCAAATTATATTGCTTTGCATGTAGAGGTATCTCATATCTATTGTGGCTAAGGTCTTCCGGAGAAAAGAGCAATGAACAAAATCACAAACTTAAATTCTCTTTAATACTTATTATAAAAGATAATTATTTATCAGCTCAAGTAAGACTTTTTACATTGACTGCAGATGCTAATAGGTGAACATTGATCTAGTCTGAATCTCTACTCTGGAATGCCAGGAAGTGAAATTTAAACACTATTACATATTGACAGGCTCTAATGAATATAATGAAGGCAGAATATCTTAGTTAAAATAAAGAAAAGCTTACGCTGACAAAACAAATAATTCCTCTTGGTTGTGAACAGAACTGATGTTTAATCTATAGCTACTGCCTATTTCATATTAGAAGTTTTCATTTTATTCCTGCAGTGGTTAAAATTAAAATAAATTATTTATATTAAAATTAATTGTACTTTAATGATAAAGATTTGCATTTTGTGTTATAATAGCTATAGTGATTCCAGTAACAAGCAATGGCTGATAGTTGTTCTTTACTGTATTTTTAAATAAACTGTTATCAGAAAATGTAAATATTAAACATTTTAGTAATCAGTAGGAGTTAAGAGACCAAAAAAAATCTCATAAGGGAAGCATGAAATAGTAAATAGGAAAAGGGACAGAACTAATTATTTGTGAATTCTTAAACTGTCTAGAGACTGACATTATCTTATTTTATTCTTGACAGAATTCCTACCTGGCTATTGTTTACCTGATGCAAAACCCGATCCACAAAGAAATGTAGGACCCTGTTCAAGTTCACATAGTTAGTCAGAGGCAGAGTCACACTTGGAATGCAAGTCTGTCTGGCCCCAAAGCCTATGTTTTCTCTGCTACAACTCACTGCTTTTGAAAGGAATCCTTTATTTAACTCCATAAACTTAATATCATTAGGAGTTTTTCTTTTTTTCTGGAGCATTTTTTTATATTGTTTTATTTATTTATTTTATTTTTTATTTTTTTAAAACACCTTTATTGGAGTATAATTACTTTACAATGGTGTGTTAGTTTCTGCTTTATAACAAAGTGAATCAGCTATACATATACATATGTTCCCATATCTCCTCCCTCTTGTGTCTCCCTCCCACCCTCCCTAACCCACCCCCCTAGGTGGTCACAAAGCACAGAGCTGATCTCCCTGTGCTATGCGGCTGCTTCCCCCTAGCTATCTCTTTTACATTTGGTAGTGTATATTAGTCCATGCAAGTATTTTAAGAAGGAGGAAAATATTATTAGGACAGTTTGAAATTTAAGAAAAAAATCATTCTGAGAAAACATAATGGTAAAGATGTTTTAAAATCAAACACTTACTGTTTATATGTAGAAATAATGCTGCTCCTGCTGCTGTTAATAATGATGGTGATGGTAACAAATTTTAAAAATAGATAAAAGATAGGGGTAGGAGATTAAGAGGTACAAACAATCATGTATTAGATAAATAAGCTGCAAGGATATATTGTACAGCACAGAGAATATAGCCAATATTTTATAATAACTATAAGTGGAGTATAACCTTTAAAAATTGTGAGTCACTATGCTGTACATCTATAACTTATATAATATTATACATCAACTATACCTCAATTTTTAAAATAAATTTAAAAAAATTTAAAAATAGGTAAATGAGATACACTGAAAGACTAGGAGATTATGTTATATAAAAGGATTTAAAAATACATATGAGGCAAATGGTAGCCAAAAGAAAGCTGATGTTAGATATATTAATGTCATACAAAATAGTCTTTAAGACAAAAGACATTATTAGGGATGAAGAATAACTACATAATTATACATAGTGCAATGCACCAAGATGATAGAAAAATTCTAAACTTGTTTGCATTTAACAAAACAAATTCAAAATACATAAAACAATATTAATATCATGAAATACAAGGGAACACAGAGAAACGATTCCAGATTAAAAGAAACTAAAGACACATGAAACTAATACAATGCATGACCATGGATTTAATCTTACGTCAAGAGAAAAAAACAATATTGTTACCAAGAACATCATTGGACAATTAGTGAAATTCAAATGTGGATTTTATATTCTTTATTTCATGAGTTTGATTAGATTACTGTGTGATGTAAAAGATTATTTTTGTTTCTAAGAAATACATGCTGAAATATTTAGGAGTAAAGAGGCATGATGTCTGTAATTAATTTTTAAATGGCTTACACATGCACACTGCAGGAGAGACAGAGGGACAGAGAGAGGAATAGATAAAGATAAATAATGTAAATATGGCAAAATCCTTTTTAAAAAATTTTGTGTCTAGATTGCAGTGTCCTCCAAAAAGATACGTCCAAGTCCTCACATCCAGTACCTGTGATTGTGACCTTATTTGAAAATAAAATCTTTGTAGGTGTAGATGTGATTAAGTTAAGGACCTTGCTATGAGACAATTCTGGATTTAGGGTGGGCCCTAAATGGCTAGTGTTCTTATAAGAGAAAAGAGAAGGAGATGAAGCACAAAGACACAGGGGAGAAGGTCATGTGAAGATTCATCTGGTGATGAGACAGATTTTTTTTTTCATTTAGCATATTTCCCTTGAGATCCACCTAAGATGTGTATGCGTATGAATAGTTTTTTCCTATTTATTACTGAGTAGTATACTTTGTAAAGAGCATGAAAAGATAAGCTACAGACTGGAAGAAAATATTTTCCAAACATATTTACAACAAAGGACTTGCATAAAGAATATGTAAAGAACTGTCAAAGCTCAACAGTAAAAGAAATTCAAAAAAGCCAAAAGACATAAACAGAAATTTCATCGAAGTGGATATATAGATGGTAGGTAAACACATGAAAAGATGTTTGACATCATTAACCATTAGGGAAATGTAAATTAAACCCACAATAAGATATCAATACATACCTATTAGAATCACTTATGCAAGTAGAGCCAGCCTAGATGAACTGCTCTCATCCCCATTGCCTCACTCTGGGTATGTTATTGCTCCCACCTTACAAGTAATTATTGTCTAGTATTTTATTTACATTGTTATACCCTCAAAATAAGACATTATGGTTATTATTTTATAAATTCAATATATTTTTACATTTGGCCAATTGTTTAGAAATTAGTTTATAATTTTGTTGTGTTTCTGTCCTGTTTGAGTTTTATTTCCTTCTTGAAGTACATCCTTTAGAATTCTCATTAGTGGGGGCTTGGTGGTAAGCACTCTATTTCTAACTGGCTAAAATATGTTTATCATTCTCAAATGAGATTTTTAGCTAGGTATAAAGTTTTATTTTGACTTTTTTTCCCTCAGAAGTTTGAAGTTATTATTCCACTGGCTCCCAATTTTTACTTTTCTCTTGAAGAGTCTATACTCAGTCTAAGTGACATTATTTTTAAAAATAAATAGTCATTTAATTAGGGATGCTTTTCAGATCATGTTTTTATTTTGTTCTATAATTTCAGTATGATTTATCCAGAGTGGTTTTCTTTTTCATGCTTGGAATTTCTTTGGAATTCTTGATGATTCTGTTCTTAATTTAAATATAAATGTTTTTCTTATTATCCATTTTTCTAGAACTCCAGTTATTTTTATGCAATATATTATCATTCTATCCTCTGTGATGAAACCTCTTTTACATAGTGCTTATTTCAATTGTACCATATTCTGGGAAAAATCTTTAGTTTTATTTTCTATTTCACAAATTCTTTTTTCAGGTAATTCTAATTTGAATATAATGTTAAACCAAATAATTGAGAATTTAATTTCAAAATTTATTGTTTTTTCTAGATGTTCAAATTTGCCTTTTTAAAAATAGTGTCTTATTTTTATCCCATTTTATATGCTTTTATTTCCTTGGACGTATAAAATATGATTATTTGATATTATGTATACCATATTTCCATTTTCTAAAGTTTTGGGTATAAGTTTCTGCTGTTCTTTTAAAATAACTCACTCTCCTGTATACTGGCTCTTTCCAGAGGAGTTTTACTATTATGGTTATGAACTTATACTCATCAGAGTTTTATTGAAGTATGTTTATAAAGCTTGGGTCTAGAAAGGATTTATATTTGCTTCTTCATTTGTCTCAGGTAGATTTGACAATTTTCGGATACTTTCTCAGTTTTAGATAACTAACCCAAGCAGTTAATGTAAAATTAAACCCCAATCCCATGAGGAGAAAAGTCTGGGGCTATGAATTATCAAGTGAGATTATTTCTCATATACACTTCAGGTCCAGAAAGACACATCTTCTATATTGAGCACCCTCTATGGATTCTTCAGCCCAATACTGCCTTAGTTAATGTGAAAGGCACACAATCACACACAGATTCCTACACATAAATATAACACAGGGTTATGTTTTAAGGAATTTATAACCTATTTGGAAGACAAGACTAATAATCCTAAAAAATTATTTATAACAAAATGAGATAATCATTTATAGCATAAGTAATTTGTGTGATGTTCATAGTGATATGACTGATAAAAAGTTTAGTTAATACAGGGACATTTAAATAATACTTTATAGACATTTGAATTAATATCTGTCTTAATCTGCTCAGGCTGCCATAACAAACACCACAGACTGAATGGCTTAAACAACAGATATTTATTTCTCACAGTTCTGGAGGCTGGGAAGTCCAAGATCAAAGTACCAGCAGATTTGGTGTCTGATGAGGACCTGATTCCTGGCTTGTAGACACCTGCCTTCTTGCTGTGCACTTACTTGTGTGTGCTCTGGGGGGAGAGAGATCTCTCTTGCCTCTAAAGTCCTTATACAGGCACTAATCTCATCGTGATGGCATTACTTCACCTAAACTTAATTACCTCCCAGTCCACCTCCAAACACCATTACAATGGGAATTAGAGCTTCAACATATGAATCTGGAGGGGGTGGGAGGGTATGCAAACATTCAGTCAATGACATTATCTTAAGTTGAAAGATGAATGTAGTTAGAATAAACTGGTACAAGAAAAGAGAATTCCAGGAGAATGTATGTTAAGAGAGAATAAATGAGTTTTGTTTTTTTTTAAGAGAAAAATAATGAACATGCTTTTTGACCAACTTTGGGATAAATATAACATAACTTTAACTAGAATTTTTTTCTTTTTTCTTTATTTTTGCTGCACCATGCAGCATGTGGAATCGTAGTTCCCCAACCAGGAATCTAACCCACGTCCCCTGCATTGGAAGCACAGAGTCTTAACCACTGGACCTCCACGGAAGTTCCCCCTAACTAGAATTTTTAAAGGTCAAGCATAGGAGTTTAGAGTTAATGTGACAGTTAATGAAAATGATAATATCTGATATTATTGAGCTTTTATCATGTTCTTAGCACTGTTTCAACCATTTTTATTCTAACAATAATTCAATGAGGCAGGAATTATTATTGTTTTTCAAAAGAGGGAACTGAGGCATGGAGAAGTTCTATAACTTGCCCAATTTGACAAATACAAATAGCAGAAACAGATTCTTTCCCTGCTGAAACAGAGGAATTAATTAGAATCATGTGTCAATTAACATACTATTTTAATGTCCACGATATACTGGAAAATCACTTGTCATATGTGGAACCAGGAAAATCACAACTTAAATGAAAAAAAAAATCCTAACATTGAGATGAATCAGATATTAAAAATATGTGACAACTTAGAGAAGCTATCATAAAAATTCGTCAGCAAATGACTGGGAACTAAAACTAGGAAACCTTAGAGAAGAAATAGAAATTACAAAAAAACAACAGAATAGAAATTATAGAGCCAAAAAATACAATAACTCAAATAAAAATCTCATTAGAAATGCTTGACAGTAGAGTGGAGATGACAGAAGATAGAATCAGTAAACTTGAGGACAGATCGGTAGAATTCACAATCTAAACAACAGAGAAACTAGACTGAAAAAGACGTGAATAGAGACTCAAGGATTTGTGAGATGAGAGCAAAAGATCTACTTTTGATAGCATCATAATTAAACTTCTGAAACCAGATACAAAAGAAAAATCGGAAAAGCCACCAGAGAGAAGTGACACATTGCTTATAGGAAACTTCAATTTGACTGGCAGTGGATTTCTCATCTAAAAGCATGGAGCAAAGAAGGAAGAGGCACATTTTTCAGGTTCTGAAAGAAAAAGACCATCAGATTGAATTCTATATGCAATGAAACTCTCCTCCAGAAAAGAAGAGGAAATAAAGATGTTCTCAGAGGTGGAAATTATGAGAATTACTCAAAATGGAGAGGAAAGGCAAGGAAAGTATAACAAGGTTTTGAGCCTATCAAGACATTGAGAAACATTTCAGCAAATGGTTTTGGCTTTGTTAATTTTAAGATGTCCTATTTGGAGACTCTCAGAAGTGCTAAATTCAAACTCTTTTTGCTATAACACACTTTAAAAGTGACAGTAGTATTTTTTATCTTGTTAACAATCTATTTGAGAAGATTGGGATCTAGCATATTCACCTACATTTTAAAGGCAAGGAAATGCAGGTGCCATGTGGTTAAGGGACTTTTCAACAGGCACAAAGCTGGGTAATGAGATGACAGGAAAGAGAATATCTAGGTTGGGGCCCCTTCCTCTAGGCCACACTAACTTCCCCAAGCATCAACCACTCATTATGCCAAAACTTACATCAAATCTTCCCTA
Source organism: Physeter macrocephalus (assembly GCF_002837175.3). Taxonomy (NCBI): domain Eukaryota; kingdom Metazoa; phylum Chordata; class Mammalia; order Artiodactyla; family Physeteridae; genus Physeter; species Physeter macrocephalus. The sequence continues at coordinate 74,037,686 of NC_041228.1, forward strand.
AAGCACATTTCCTTGGTTAGCCACAGAACCCACTCCTTCCTTTCTAGAGGTCAACTTCTCAAAAGTAACTAAGGAAGTATGTTCCAACATGATTGTGGAGAGTGTTGTACTCCAGATAAGGAGGTTAGACATAATTTGATTGACAATATCATTGAAGGTAGTTGAATAAAGAAGTACTTTAGCTAGATGTATCTGTTCTAAACCATAAAGAAATTAGATCGGCAGAACTTAGTTATGGAACTACCGCAGTAATCCAATTGAGAATTAGAAAAGTCTAACTAGCTTGTGATTTTTAAGGATGAGAAGAAAGGGACAAATATTTATTGGGTACCTAATATAGATATTGAGCAATATAAAGTTATCTAAAACAGTATTGGCCATATAGGACAAATTTAATAGTGACTTTTGTTAAATATAAAATAAAAACTAGGTTTACCAATAAAACACAGTGGCAAAGTTTGTTGATACAACAGTGATTAAGGAATAGGAAACAAACCTCTGGAATGATGGAACATCTCCCCATGAAAAGAAGGTATAAAAAAAAGTATGAAAATTTTGTCTTTGCATTCTTCCAGAATTCAAACTGACTGAAGAGTTAATAGACTGATAAATTTCCTACCAAGATTAAACTTCCCCTGCATCAGTAAGACTTCTTTATAAAACAATTCTTCACATCTTCAAGCCCAAACTGGTCCCTGTTGGACACTCACCCATTGCTAAAATGATCAACAGCCCCCAATCAAATATATCCTGTCTCTGATGGGCATTGTATAATAACATATATTATAAAGAGAACATAATACAATAAGAACTGAGCCTATGGAACTGTGAAAAATAGAGTTTAGGAGATGGGGGTAATTCATTCAAACCAGCATTGCTATTTAAATGGTCTCTGCCTTCACTTGGATATAGTAATTGGCCACTCCTTAAGAATTGAAAATGAGAATTTTAATTCTTCAAAAACTGTATATGAAAGAGGTAGGAGATATTATATTAGTGGTTCTCATATTTTGGTGTGTATAAGTATCACCTGAGGGATTTGTTAAAATGCAGTTTCTTAGGCTTCACCCCAATCCTTACCTGAAAGATTCTGACTTCAGTCTGGAAGGGGGACACAGAAATTTGCATTTTTATATATATTGTACTCCAATCCCCCCCAAAACTGGTTAATTATAAAGATTGCAAAGATCATCTGGAAAAACACTTTATGAAACACAGGATCGAAGTCTACACATCATCGTTTTGCAGAAGAAGGAACAGAGACTCAGAAGCATTAGACACCTTGTCCAGCATCATTCAGTGAATTTGCCTGGTATATGTTGATTTAACCACCACCTGGACACTGTGCTGTTTACCGTAGTCCGTAAAACATGGCAGTGGCGTTCCAATGTGCTAGTATCTTCGTCTTTATGATTTCTTTGTTGAGCTGTAGGCTCCTTGACATGGTTAAGGTGAATCTGGGATCCGATCTTGCCCATGCTATGGTTTGGTATGAGTCAATGTGAACCCAGGAAAGGAACATTAGGAGACAACTTTAAACTCTTTGTTTTCCTATAAATACACCTTGTAAGCCCATGAAATTGCTATCTTTGGGGTTATGTCCCCTGCTCTCTCTAGTTGCTTAAACCTTAGCAAATTGGGTGATGATAGTCTGATAAGAACATATATATCAGGATCATGCCCTTTCCTTTCCAGGCACCCTCGCTTTTCTACCACTTCTCTTATTAGATTAAAATAACAAAAGCATTTGTTTGTAGCGAAAACACAGATGTCTCATGGCAAAAAAAAAAAAAAAAGGTAGAATATTATATTTTTCAAAAGCCTGTTTCTTATTAAGCCAGACTTGATTGGTTTTAGACCCAAGAGACATAGGCCAGTGCTTATTTCCGTGGCTTCCTTAAAGTTATATTCCCCCAGAATCTTTCCTTTTTCTATTTTCTATAGGAAAAGTAACCAAAGGAACACATTTTCAACCTTGATGCTATCTCCTAAGAGGTTAGAAGAATCAGTTAACTTTTTCCTGTATTTGGGCTGTCAGCTTCAATATTCTCCCCGATATTACTTTATTTTTTTAATCACAGGCTCCGAGCAATAGCAAATTTTTATTCATGCACATTATGACTGTGATTTTCTAGATAGAGTTTTGTGCTTTGGAACTTGAATTGCAATGCAATTATCTTTCCTTTTTTACCCTTGCTTTCCAGGGAGATAACCCTACAAATTTTGATTTTCTAGACATAGTGTGGTCTTCTTTGAATTGCAAATTTTTCTTTCCTTTATATTTTTAAGCTGAAATTTTTATATTGCAAAATGCATTCTTTATATTTATACATGGGCACATATATGACCATATGCATTTAAACATATATGTTTTAAAATTCAAATATAGATCTAGGTAATAATGCCTTGCTTGGCATTACCTTGAAGGCTTGTCTAATTTTAACATTTTATGAACATGGAAACACAAGAAAACATCTCCCTCAGTTCTTTACAAGCTGTGACTTGTTAATTTACCATGTCAATCAATGGCATTTTCACAATTCAAATGAATATATTTTACCCTTTAAGATTAAAGTAAAATTTGAACATTAGCCAGAATGTAAGACTAATTTTAGAAAGTGGTAAGGTAGAGAATAGTGGAATATTAGCTCTGTTATTTCATAGTATTAAACTAAAGATGTTAAAATCAGAAGGAGACTTGGAAAACCCACCTAAACTATTGATGCTTTGTAAGAATCTGATAAGAAGTATGGCTTTTCTTTCCCCTCCCCAAAATATATGCATGGTTACACACACACACACACACACACACAATTTTTGTAAAAGTTTCAGTGGGCTTCTTGTGTACCTATGATTTTGATTTAAAATACCTGAGTAACTTCAGGATTATTAAAGATGCAGATGGAACTGATTAATCATTACTGAATCTATCACATCTAGTATAGTGCTTGATATATAGTAAGCACTGAATGAATAGATGTTTGATGAATAAATGAATGAATGAATGAGTAGCTCCTTATTTTTTCATAAAGACAGATAATTATTTTCTTTTTTTCTCTCTTCTCTTAACCCCACAATTCTAATTGTTAGAACTGAATTGAAATTTACCTCACTGTAAGTTTGAACTCTCTGTAAATTTCTACTTATTGTAAAAACAAATATAACAAAGCATAAGTATGTTCTTGATTTAATTTAACTGTGGAAATTTTTGAATACAGTTGCCAAGAATCCCTTCAATTTCCTAAACTAAATATATTCTTGAACTATTCCACATATTAGAGGGTTTTCAGAATCTCTCATCACCCTCATTATACAGGTATAGTCCCCTGAACACTTTATATATCTCCGCCTTCCAGAGTGAATCAGAAGGGGAGCAGTTCCCGGGATGGTGCTGTAGTCAATGAAGTAAGACCATGACCATTTTTAATCTGAATACTTTAATTAAATTTAGTTTTCATAGACTGCTGTTCATAGAGATTTCTGGAACAGTAATTTGAGAAAGCCCATTGTTTGGGACTTTCTTCCCTCTTCTGAAGGTAAATGGAGACCCAGAATATAAATCTATAGAGAACTTCTTTGAACTTGAGAAAATCAGTGTCTCTTCAGTCATGGTTGAGCTCCTAAACTAAATAGATTTTGAACACCTAAAATTTTCTCAAAAATGGAAAGGATTTCAGCAAAAGGCCTATGAGAATTTGTCTCAAAAGTCTCAAGTCTTTTAATTCTTAGAGAGATGATCCCCATCCTTAAAATTCTAAGATGGAAGCATACTTGAGACTATAAATAACAAAGAAAGCTCTTCTGGACATATCAGTTTACAAGATCCCATTTGACCAACTCAGTCCATAACAAACAAATTCTATTTGTGTTTATCTTTTGAGTTATTGAGTCCCTAGAATGTGTAGATTCCTATCTTTTGTCAAATTTGGGAAGTTTTTGGCCACTATTTCTTCAAATATTCTTTCTGCCTCATTCTCTCTTTCCTTTCTCTCTGGGATTCCTATGATGCATATGTTGATAGACTTGATTGTGTCCCAGAAGTCCCTTAGTTTCTATTAATTTTTAAAAATTCTTTTTTCTTAGCTCTCCTCAAGCTGGATAACTTCAATTGACTTATCTTTAAATTTGCTAACTTTTTCTTCTGCCTGCTCCAGCCTGCTATTAAAACTTTTTAGTGAGTTTTTCATTTCAGTCATTGTACTTGCAGCTTCAGAATCTGTTTTTTCTAAATAATTTATAGTTCTTTGTTGATATTCTCTATTTGTATTCATCTAGCTCTGTAGCTATTTGTCCTTGATTTCATTTAACTCTTTGAGCATATTTAAAACAGTTGATTTAAGGTCTTTGTCTAGTAAATCAAATGTATGTGCTTCCTCAGGGACATTTTCTGTTAATTTCTTCTGTGAAAGGACCAATTTTCTTGTTGTTGTTGTTGGTGGTGGTGTGTTTTTTGTTTTGTTTTGTTTTTTTGCATGTTCCATAGTTTTTGGTTGACAACTGGGCATTTTGAATATTGCAATTTGATAAATCTGGAAATCAGATTATTCACCCTCTTTAGAGTTTTTTTCTTCTGTAACTGTAGCTGTGTGCTTGCTTGAGAGTTTTTCTAAAATGTTTTAAAAGCCTATAATCTTTGTCATGTGTGGAGAGAGAGAGAGGGAAAGAAGAAGGAGGAGGAGGAGGAAGAGGAAGAGAAGAAGAAGAAGAAGAGGAGGAGGAGGAAGGAGAAGAAGAAGAAAGAGAAGAAGAAGGAGAAGGAGAGAAGAAACCTCTCCTAGTCTTTGCAGATTGGCTCTGTGCTGAAGCTCTGTGCTGGGGGGTACTCCTTCAGCACTTGGCCAGCCTGTTTGCAACTCTGCCTTAGCCTTCACTTCCTGCTTGCACTGAGCCTTGAGATCAGCTGGAGGTAAAAACTTAGAGTCTTCTCAGGGCTTTTCTGAGCATGCTTCCTGCCCTGGACACAAGTGTGGCTTTCTAAATTCACCAGCAAACACAGGCACTTTTAAATGCCCTTATTTCTCAAAGAAACTTTCTGCCCAGTTTTTCCTCCCAGGCTTTTAACCTGTTGTATGCCTCAATCTTAATCTTTTGTGCCAGGCAGCTATGTCTATTTGTTTGCTTAACAAGTTTTAAATAAAGTTTTTAAAAAGTTTAAAAGTTTTTGAAAAGCCTGCTGCTTTTCTGCCCTGGGTGAGTTCCCTGTTAAGTGAAACAAAGACAAACCCTTGTATCAGTTTCTCAGGTAGTCCCCAAACAGATTAGAACAGAAAAACACAATTCTTTGCAAGTAGTCTGTTCTACCACCTCTGGAAGCAGGGAACAGGGTCCCACATTGGTAATGCAGGGTGTTTTCTTCATGACCATCACTGAGCTGGGGAGGAGTAGAGCAAAAACAAATAAAAATGTCAACAAACTTTCCTACCTTTTTAAAGTTGTCTTTTTCTTTCCTTTTCTTTTCTTTTTAAATTTGGCATTAACTTGGTTGCTCTTTCTGGGCTCTCTATTCTGTTCCATTGGTCCATATGTCTGTTTTTCTGCCAATACCATGCTGTTTTGGTTGCTGTAACTTTGTAATATTGTCTGAAGTCTGGGAGGATAATATCTCCTGCTTCTTTTTCTTCAGGATTGCTTTGGAAATTCTGGGTCTTTTATGGTTCCATATGAAGTTTAGGATTATTTGTTCTAGTTCTGTGAAAAATGTCATGGATAATTTGACAGGGATTGCTTTAAATCTGTAAATTGCTTTGGGTAGTATGATCATTTTAACAATATTAATTCTTCCAATCCACGAACATGGGATATCTTTCCATTTCTTTGAATCATCTTCAATTTCCTTTATTAATGCTTTATAGTTCTCAGCATATAAGTCTTTCACCTCCTTGATCAGGTTTATACCTAAGTATTTTTTTGGTGGGTGTGATTTTAAAAGGTATTATTTTTTTACATTCCCTTTTACATTCTTGGTGTAAAGGAGTACAATTGATTTCTGTATATTAATCTTGTATCCTGCTACCCTGATGAATTCGTTTATCAGTTCTAGTAGTTTTTGTGTGGAGTCTTTAGGGTTTTCTTTATATAGTATCATATTATTTGCATGATAATATAATTTTCTTAATCACTTCCTTGATCTTTCTGCATTGTCACTCAAAAGTACTTTTCTTTTTCTGTTTGTATCTAAAGTCCAATCATTTTATTGGAAGTTACCTTGGTGTTCCTCATGCTGACTCAATATTGTCATGTATGTACTATACTCTTTAACTATGTAGTTTCCATTCTTCAATTTCAGGAAAGTTACTTAAATTTTAATTTTTAGTATTTATTCTGTTTTTTCTTCAGTGTTTTATATTATCCATGTGTTAGATTTTTGGGGGCTTCTTTTCAATATTTGTCACTTTCTCTCCAATTCTCATATGTCTTGTAGGGGACCAGAATATCCCACTCCAAAATATGCCACTTTGGCTTAAAGATTATTTTGAGCTAGAAGTAAATGAGACTCAACATACGCAGAAAAATGCTTTCTCAGGGCTTCCCTTATCTGACTAAAAGCAGAAAGTTCTGAGAAATTAGGACTGCCATAAGTCTCCTCTCTTGGAGAACTCTTATGGCCATGAAGAAGATGTAAAGATGGCACTGAGATGAACATTCACAAACAAATCTTACGCCATCAGTTTCCCCTTTATATTTACCTTCAGATGATTTGTTGCCTTTGGAAATGTAAAACCCCTTTCCTTTGTCTTGTCATTTCTCTACAAAATTGATCATTCTTTGTTCAGATGTTATACAAACTCCAAATTCTAACAACCCTTTTGAGTTACTCATCACTGAGCTCTCCCAAATATGTACAATGCACATGTTAATAAACTTCTGTTTGATTGTCTTTGTTAATCTGTCTTTTGTCAGTCTTATTTTCATGGCCCCAGCCAGATAATCAGAGGTAAAAAAAAAAGTTTCCACCCCCCCACCATCTTTTATATTGCTCTAAATATTTTTTTTCTTTTTGTCTCTATTTCACTTATGACACCATGTTCTGTGTTTATTTCACTTGTATTCCTTCTAATTTAGTCTTTTTTTCTTCCATTTTAAATTATTTAAAAAATTTTCTCACCTAATTTCTGAGTTTTAAAAATTCTGGTTCATGTTTTGTTTCATGTCTTGTATAATTTCATCTTGTCTTTTAGCTCCTTTGAAATAGTAGATTACTACTTTTATACTTAATTCTTAGCCTAACCTTCGGGTGTGCTTGTAGGTATATTATTCTGTTCCTTATTTTCTTTTTTCTAATTTTAACTTTGTGTGGAAATTTGACCTTAAACATTTCTGTTGCTCATTGATTTTTTTAATAAACTATTTTTTAGAGCAGTTTTAGGTTCACAGCAAACTTGAGAAAAAGATACAGATTTCTCATACTCCCTACCCCACAAATGTATAGCCTCCCCCATTATCAATATTGCTCACCAGAGTGGTACATTTGTTACAAGTGATGGACTTACATTGACACGTTATTGTCACCTAAAGTCCATAGTTCACATTAGGGTTTATCCTGGTTGTTATACTCTATGGGTTTGGACATATGTATAATGACATGTATCCCCCATTCCAGTATCATACAGAGTAGTTTGCCCTAAAAAATCCTCTGTGACTTGCCTAGTCTGTCCTTCCCCCATCCGCTGGCAACCACTGATCCTTTTACTGTCTCCATAGCTTTGTCTTTTTCAGAATGTCATATATTTGGAATCATAAAGTATGTAGCCTTTTCCAGATCTTTTTTCACTTAATAATACACATTTAAGTTTCCTCCATGTCTTTTCATGGCTTGATAGGTCATTTCTTTCTAGTGCTAAATAATATTCCACTGCCTGGATGTACCATAGTTTATTTGTCCATTCACCTACTGAAGAACATCTTTATTTCAAAATTTTGGCAATTGTGAATAAAGTTACATAAACATGCATGTGCAGGTTTTTGTGTGGATACGTTTTCAAATTCTTTAGGTAAATATCAAGGAGCACAGTTGCTAGGACTTATGGTAGGTAAGAATATATTTAGCTTTGTAAGAAACTGTCAAACTGTCTTCCAAAGTGCTGCACCATTTTGCATTCACACCAGCAGTGAAAGAGAGCTCTTATTGCTCCACATCCTCACCAGCATTTGGTGTTGTCTGGATTTTGGTCATTCTAACAGATGGGTAGTGGTATCTCATTATTTTTTTAATTTGCATTTCTTTATGACATATAACATTGAGCATCTTTTCTCATGCTTATTTTCCATTCATACACCTTCTTTGACAATAGATCTGTTAAGGTTTTGGCTTTCTTTTTTAGATTAGGTAGTTTGTTTTCTTATTGTTGAGTTTTAAGAATTCTTTGTCTATTTTGGATACTTGTCTTTCATCAGATGTATTTTGTAAATATTTCCTCCTAGTCTGTGTTTTCATTCTCGTGACAGTGTCTTTTGCATAGCAGAAATTTTTAATTTTAAAGAAGTTCAGCTTATCAGTGATTTCTTTCATGGACAGTGCCTTTGGTATTTATTCTAAAAAGTCATCTCCAAACCCAAATTTATCTAGATATTCTCCTATGTTATTTTCTAATCGTTTTATTGTTTTGCATTTTATATTTAGAGCTGTTATCCACTTTAAGCTAATTTTTGTAAAGGATATAAGGTTCATATTTAAACTTTTTTTTTTTGTAAGTGGATGTTCAATTGTTCCAGCACCATTTGTTGAAAAGACTGTCTTCACTCTATTTTATTGCATTTGCTCCTTCATCAAAGATTTATTGACTATATTTATGTTGGTCCATTTCTAGATTCTCTATCCTCTTTCATTAATCTCTTTGTTTATTCTTTCACCAACACTACATTGTCTTGATTATCATAGCTTTATAGTAAATCTTGAAGTTACATAATGTCAGTCCTGCAACTTTGTTCTTCTTCAATATTGTATTGGTAATTGTGGGTCTTTTGTCTTTCCATATAAACTTTAGAATTAATTTGTCACTATTCACAAAATAACTTGCATTTGATAGCTTGTATTTTGATTGGGATGGACTGAATCTATAGATCAAGTTGGAGAGAGCTGACATCTTGACAATATTAAGTATTTCTATCCATGAACATGGAATATATCTTCATTTATTTAGTTCTTTTTTGATTTCTTTCATCAGAGTTTTGTAGTTTTTCTCATGTAGATCTTGTACATATGTTGTTAGATTTATACCTAAGTATCTCATTTTGGGGTTATTAATGTAAATGTTATTGTGTTTTTAATTTCAAATTCACTTGTTCATTTCTGGTATATAGGAAATCAATTGACCTTTGTATTTTAATCTTATATGCTGTACCCTTTCTAAAATTGTCTATTATTTCTAGGATTTTGTTGTTGTTGTTGAGTCTTTTGGATATTCTATATAGACGATCAAATCATCTGTGAACAAACACAATTTAATTTCTTTTTTTCCAGTCTATATACCTTATACTTCCTCTTCTTATAGCATTAGTTAGGACTTTCAGTATGATGTTGAAAAGCAGTGATAAAAGGGTGCATCTTTGCTTTGTTTCTGATCTTATTGGAAAAGCTTTGAGTTTCTCACCATTGATTATGATGTTAGCTATAGGTTTTTTAGTAGATATTTTTATCATGTTGAGGATGTTTTCTGTTCCTAGTTTTCTAAGTTTTTATCATGAATGGGTATTGGATTTTGTCAAATGCTTTTTCTGCATATTGATATGATCAAATGATTTTTCTTTTTTTGCCTGTTTATGTGATGGATTACATTAGTTGATTTTCAAAAGTTGAACCAGACTTGCATACCTGAGATTAATCCTGCTTGGTCATGGTGTCTATTTTTTATATATTGTTGAATTCAATTTGCTAATATTTTGAAGATTTTTGCATTTATGTTCATAAGAGATATTGGCCTAGTTTTCTTAAGTGTCTGTGTCTGCTTTTGGAATTAGGGTAATTCTGGACTTATAGAATGAGTTAGGAAGCATTCCCTCTACTTCTATCTTCCGAAAGAGAATAGAGAATTGGTATAATTTCTTTCTTATTGTGAAATGTGATATAAAATGGAGTCACTTATGTCAAGGGGTTTTAAAATGGTGCTGGGAAGCCATTAAGGAATGGACCTTACACATGTCCTCACCTGGCGGAACCAGGAAATTGTGAACTGGGCCAAACCACAGATATTTCAAGGACTCTGCAAGAATGCCTGCAACTTAAAGTAATGGACTTTTACCTCTCTCTAGTAATAGCCTTAGCAATCAATCATGTTTAGCCAAGACTAGCCTCTGCCTCTAACTCCATTTAAAATTCTTTGTGATGCAAACCTCCCTTCTTTGCCTTTAAAAGCCCCTGACTTTTACTTCTAGTGGGACACTGGGCTGCTACCCAAATGCCCCAAATTAATTCTCTGATCCCAAATGAATTCTTTCTGCTTGATTATTGCCTCCTAGGTTTATTTAGGTTGACATTATACATTTGGTAGTCACCATAAACCCATCTGGGCCTGGTACTTTTTGTTTTGGAAGATAATTATTGATTCAATTTCTGTAATGGATGTAAGCCTATTTCTTTTTGTGTGAGTTTGGCAGATTGTGTCTTTCAAGGAATTAGTCCATTTCATCAAGGTTGTCAAATTTGTGGGCTTAGAGTTGTTCATTGTATTCTTTTATTATTTTCTTAATTTCTATGAGCTCTATAGTGATGTCCTCTTTTTCATTTCTGATATCAGTAATTTGTGTCCTTTCTCTTTTTTTCTTAGTTAGCCTGGCTAGGGGCATATTGATTTGTTGATCGTTTCAAGGAACCAGCTTTTGGTTTCATTGATATTCTCTGTTGATTTTCTATTTTCAATATCATTAAATTTTGCTCTGTTATTATTTCTTTTCTTCATACTTTGGACTTTATTTTCTCTTCTTTTCCTAGCTTCCTAAATGGAAACTTAGATTGATTTTAGATCTCTCTTCTTATCTAGTATATGCATTCAATGTCATAAATTTCTCTCTGAGCACTGTTTTCACTGAATTCCACAAATTTTGATAGGCTGTGTTTTCATTTTTGTTTAGTTCAGCATTTAAAAGAATTTTCTTGAGATTTCTTCTTTGACTCATTTTGTTATTTGGAAGTATGTTGTATAATCTTCTAGTATTTGGGGAATTCCAGCTATGTGTCTGCTATTGATTTCTAGTTTAATTCCATTGTGGTGTGAGAGCAGACATCATATGATTGCTGTTCTTTCAAATTTGTTAGGATATGTTTTATGGCTCAGTCTTGCCAATATTTGAATTTAGTTTTTGTAAACTTTTCAAAGGAGATTTTGTTCAGATAACTTTTAAAAAAGATAAATATTTTGTTTTAGAATCCATTTAGTTTTGCTGAAAACTTATGAGTATAATATGGAGAATTCCCATATGCTCTCCACTAGTTTCTACTATTATTGACATTTATGTTAGTATGTTATATTTATCACAATTAGTGGCACAACCTCAATACATTATTAACTAAAGTCCACACTTTATTTAGATCTCTTCAATTTTTTACTTAATGTTATTTTACTGTTCTGCATTACATTTAGTTGTTATGTCACTTTAAACTCCTCTTGGCTCTGGCAGTTTCTCAGACTTTCCTTGTTTTTGATTACCTTGACAGTCTTGAGGAGTACTAGTCTGGTATTTTGTAGAATGTCTACCAATTGGGATTTGTCCTGTGTTTTTCTCATTTTTAGACTGGGTGATGGATTTTGAGAGGAAGATCATAAAGGTAAAGTGCCATTTCCTCACATCATACCAAAGTTACAGTGTATCATCATGACTTAACCATTGATAATGCTGACCTTGGTCACCTAGCTGAGATAGTTTTTATCCAGTTTCTCCACTGTAAAGATATTCTTTCCATCCTTTCTGTATTACACATTTTAGAAGAAGTCACTACACTCAGCCTACATTTAAGGAGTTGGGAGTTATGCTCTACCCTCTTGAGAGTGGAGTATGTGCTCAAAGTGTTTGGAATTCTCCTGCATGGAAGATTTATCTGTTCTCCAGTTAGCGTTCTTAATGTTGCAAAGTTCCCTGATTTATCTTTTAGTGTAATGTTAGAAAAATATAGCTGCTTGCCTTCTGAGATTTCCTGGCTCTGTTTCTTTTCCCCACTTTCATTTGGACTTCTTATTTTATCTCTGTTTTCCTCCATTCTGTTCAATTTTGACTCCACTCACTGCTATTTCTCCTTTGTTTATGTCTTTGAGCCATAAGGAGACATTACTGGTTTGTTTCCAGAGTTTACCTAGGCTTGTCTGTTTTATCCCCATCAGGTCTCATTGCAGATTTCTTACACTTATCCAGTGGGCAGAACTCCTTCCAAAATCAGCTGTTCTCTGTTGTTCTCAGATGGGCTTACTGAATGTTCTAGTATATGCTTTTGTATTTTTGGAGTTCTCTTGTTTCTTTTTTTGGTGTATGTGCTTGTGTGTGTATGTTTATGGTGTGGGTGTGTGCATAAAAATTCACAGAGACCAAAAATCTATGCTCCCACTACTTTTACTACCCTACCCACTCCCCTCCTACCTTTTCTGATAGGTTATTTTTTAACAGCTTTATTGAGGTATAACTAATATACAAAGAAATGCACAAATTTAGTGTGTACAACTTGATGAGTTCGGACATATGCATATACATGTGGAACTATCATCACAATCAAGGTAATATCTATCAACTCCAAAAGTTTCCTGGTGCCTCTTTTTTTTTTTTTTTTAAGTAACTATTGATATCATCTTAAAGTAGGAAAGAACAAATACCTGGTATGACCACATCTGTAAAATCATCAAAAGATGTGTTTATTCTTCATTACCTCCCTACTTTGCTGAAGTCGCCTTTACTCTAAACTTGGGTGTGATTTATCTATCCATGCACACTTACCTATACGTACATACAAACAATATGTACAACACATATACACTCAAACACATTTTCACATGAATTCCCACATACACACACCCCTTCAGGCACACTCACACACATACACAAACTACTTATACACACAGACCTACACATGCTCACAAACATCTACAAATGAAGAACACATACATGTAAATGTCATGAAATGTTTCATACATCAATTCATAGGACCATAAATCAAGTATATTTTTTTTAATGCAATCCTTGTCCTTTACTGCCTACAAAAGTCAATACAGGGGCTTCCCTGGTGGCACAGTGGTTAAGAATCCGCCTGCCAATGCAGGGGACATGGGTTCGAGCCCTGGTCTGGGAAGATCCCACATGCCACAGAGCAATTAAGCCCGTGCGCCACAACTACTGGAGCCTGTGCTCCACAACAAGAGAAGCCATCACAATGAGAAGCCCTCGGCAACTAGAGAAAGACGGTGCACAGCCACGAAGACCCAAAGCAGCAAAAATAAATAAAATAAATCTATTTTAAAAAAGTCAGTACAAAAGAATGCCTTCAACATATGTTTATAGAATGAATGCAAGAATGAATAATTTACATTTTAGAAAAATTAATGATATCACTGAAAACTACTTCACATATGAGTTAGCTAAAAACAAATAGAAAATTTTAAAAAGAGTACCTCTCCCTAAACTACAGGCCAGTCCATCATCTAATCTCTTAGATCATTTAGGTGATCAAATTCTTCAACTATTTTTCTTCTAACGAAATAAAATCGCATCAGATAAAGTACTATTTCCTACAATTCTGAATTGAATTTTTATGCGACATACAGATAAATTTAATCAATGGTTATGGTTGGGGTTTAAATCCCCTAATGTATCTTAATTTGCATGATAAACAAATACCTTTGTGAATTCTTCCTGTAAAGGTAATCACCTGCTGTAAAGAGACTTCCATATTTAGCTTAATTTAACTTAAAAAAGAAACATTTATGTTCTCATTAAATCTGTTCTACAGTTTTATTTCATTGATTTAAGGTTCTTTTAAAAATGCACATAAACTGCCCACACTAATAATTATTCTAATTTTTAAAAATGCAGTCACAATTCAATCATTAAGAAGGGAAGCAAAGCTTCGGTCCATTAGCAGTTGTTTATAATAGCACATCCAATTGATTAAACTGTAGATTTTTTTGTAGGTCTTGTTTTATAAATTGAGCTAGTCAAGTAAACATAACATTTGGTAATAGTCCTCATAGCAACTGTCAAAATGACTTATTGTTTTTACAGTCCTGCATTCCTTCAGAATTAATAATACCTTTGTGCCCTTTACAACACTTATTATTGATGCCATGAAGTTCTCTATATTTAATGAGTAGATGTCTCATTATAGTACATAGTTCTGTTGACAGATAGAAAAATTTTCTAATTTGTTTCTCTTTTCCTCTTGATTGAAGGATGGTAAATATGCAATTAGCAGTTGAAGTAGAAGTAAAAGAAGAAAATATCAGCTGTCAAGTGTTTCTGTTGAAAGAGACAGGATGCTTTAAGCTAAGAATAGCGTGAGAAAAGATAAAAGCACCCTTGCCAATGAGGCTGAACGTTGCAAAATGTTTAAACATTTGATTTGTGTTTTTCCTTCTGTGAAATAATTGTAATCCTTGTCTTGTATGAAACAGGAATTAATGAAAAGACACATTCTTTTTCTACAAAGATGACTAAAGTCAAGCTTTCATTATTCTCCACCAAATACTCAGCTTTTGATTTCTATACTTAATTGCTTTTTAGTATTTTTCAGTAATGAAGGGGTCACTAGATCCTAAGAGGGAAAGAAAATGGAAAATACAGCTATAGGAGTTTGTAATTTATAGAAGTGATACTGGCCAAAAAAACAGTATATGCTAGCAATTCTTGGTCAATACCAGTTAGAATATTTATTACTATTTTCAGTTTATCAATTTAACCTCAAAATGACAGAAAGGTTTTCATACCTTGGTATCTCAAATTATACTTTCCAATTCTTTATGATTTCTTTTTTGGTCTCATGATTTTGAAAACATTTCTATCTTTTATTTCATAAGACTAACAATTTTTCAACAGATTGCCAGATACAAAATGATTTGTGTGACCTATAAGTAACAAGCACAACCCCTATTCATGAGGAACAATTTTCAGATATTTTGGAATATGCAAGTATATAAGATATTTGACAATTTGAAATGCAAATAATTACGTTTCTAAATATCATTTTATTGTAGTTTATTATTTTATAATATACTATAAATAACTACTGTATACTAAGCATATTTAATAAATGATATAGATATATTTATACTAATATAAATTATTTTATATTATTTTAAAAAGATTTTCAATGGAGTAAATAACTTCCCTTATCTATTTACTTCATTTATGGCTTATAAAGAACAATCCTTAATTTCAATGGACTCAAATTTTTACTTTTACCCCATTGAAAAGTAATTTCTTTCTTATTTTGAAGAGACAAGGAAATTCTGCATTTCTTCTGTTAACTTTAGAGTCTTATCATTATTGTCTAAGAATTTGACTGACTTGGAACTTTTATTTATGAGGTAGAGATCCAATTTTACCTTTCTCCATGTGGTGAGCCATTTTCCCTTGCAACTATCATGGAACAACCTCAGTGATTTGTAATGCCAGTTCTTTTATTTACCAAGTTCGCATGAATAGATGAGTCTGTATCTTGGCCTTTTATGCTGCTTTATGACTGTTGGCTTATTCAGCTTCCTATAACATATTAATTTATTGCCATGATATTGTTGTAGGTTTTATACTATAGTAGGGTGTTTCTTCTCAGTTTGCTTTTATGTTTACTTTTAAAAAAATTACCTTAGATACTCATAGGTATTTTTCATATGAATTTTAAAGTTGTGTTTTCAAGGTCCCCCCAAAAATCTGAGTGTGAATTGACTTAAATATGAGGGTTAATTTTGTGAGGGTGCAGTGGGAATTGATTTCTTTGCAATACTGAATTATCCCAATCAAGAATAAGATATTTTCAATATAATTTATTTACATGTTCTTCTATGTCATTAAATGAAGTTAACATTTTTAGTATTCTCTGCTTTTTAAAATATTTGATTTATATTTTACTTCTCAAATTTTCTAACTGTTTTTAATGGAATTGAGAAAAACAATTGAAATTTTAAGGTGGCCTTCTATATGGCCAATCTTGCTGAGGTTTTCTTCAGTTGTGAAAGAGTCAAAAACTATCCAGGACTGAAAAGTGAAAATCAGCCTTAACTGAAAAAGCAAAAACAGCCCTACCATTAATCAGGACGGGAGGATAGACACAGATAAAGTCAGTTGCAAAGTTAACAACATTGTATCTATGAAGGTCATGCCACAATTGTAAAATGACATAAAGAACCCATTTTGAGTAATTACTGCTTTCTTCCCAGTGATGCCCCTCATCTGTTTTGCTTGTTTCATTGAGTACAAGGGATTCCAAACTGCTTAGCCACCTTAATTTAAGAAAGCACAAAATCCCTAGTTCATCCCTGTATCTTTGAATTGCTCCTTAAAAACAGCAGCCAATCCAAAATTCATCATTGCTTCCCTTAGACTTCTCTCCTAGTCCTTCAGAGGGATTCCAAACCTGGAACAAGATGAATCCCTTCTACCCCTTGTTTAACAACATTCCATCTTCCTCTTGAATTTCTTCCCTGAATGCAAGCAAAACAACAGGAAAAAAAAAAGAATTTTTATCAGACTACAGACTAATTAGGCTTTACAAATTGTAATAGCTTATCTGCTCATTCTGATTGGGTTTCTATGAAAAAGATGCTCAAATATTCTTCAAAACATATATATTTTTTGTTTTTTCCTTCATTCTTCTTATCACTTTTCTTTCCCAATGGATTGGCAAAGACCTAAACACTACTGTGCTGAGGAAAAACAAAGACAGTGATCATCCTCAACTAGCTCCCTGTCTTATCAATGGTGGGAAATCTTATCTAACTCCCTATTCTAAAGGTAGTCTTTAAATACGTCTGGGACCCTGTCTGAAAGGAGATAAAAATCTCATAGTTATTTTTTCTTCTTTGGTTAAACATGTTTGGTAAAAATTTTTGCAGCTGTCCTATATTAAATTAAGGAATTCCTTTCTTTTCCTAGTTTTATCATTCATATCTTGTTTTTCTAAAATCACATATACAAATTATCAATTTCTTTTTCTTTATCTACTGAGATTTTCCTGTTATTTTTGAGCATTTTCTAATGTTAAACCATTCTTGCTTACCTAGAATAATCCGAATCGTACTATGATGTGGTATTTTTGAATACACTTTTTGTATTTCATTATACTTTTAATTTGCATTTCCCTGATAACTAATGATAATGAGCATTTTTTTATGTGGTTTTTGGTCATTTATATATCTTTTTTCAAATTAAGTGACGAGTTAAATTTTACATTCTGGATACAAACCTTTAAATATATAGTCTACCAATCTGTGACTTGCCTTTTAACTTTCTGATAGTGTCTTGAAGAGCAAAAGTTTTTAATTTTGATGCTGCCTCATTTATTAATATTTGTCTATGGCTTGTGGTTTTTGTGTCTTATCTGAGAAATCTTAGCCTAACACAGGTCTAATGATTTTTCTCCTATTTTTACTTAAAGAAAATTTATAGTTTGGGTTTCACATTTACGTCTATGATGCAAGTTGAATGAATTTTTATATTTGATGTGAAGTAGGGGTTAAAGTTTATTATTTTTCCATAAAAATATTTAATTGTTTAAGCAGCATTTGCTGAAAAGAATATCATTTCCTCCTTTGAATCATCCTCATAACTTTCTCCAAAGCTAACCATTTTATGTGGGTCTACTTCTGGACTCTATTCTGTTCCATTGATCCATACATACATTCTTGTGACAATCCTGCACTGTTCTGATGTCTGTAGCCTTATAGTAAGTCTTAGTATAGGAAAGGAATTTGCATATTTCATATTGTTCTTTTGCTATTATAAATTATATCAATATTTTAATTTGCAATTGTTTGTTGCTAGTGCATGCAGATACATAATTGATCATTGTATATTGATCTTTTATCTTGGAAACTTCGCAAACTCAGTTAAGATACTAGCTTTTTTGTAAATTTAAAAAATTTTCTATTTTTATGATAAGGTGGTCTACAAATATACTTTTCCTTATTCCTTTTCAATATTTTGACTTTAATTCTTTTTATTCCCTTAGTGAAGTGGGTGAGACTTCTAGTGTAGATTAGCAGACATTTGGTTCGATGCAAAATATCCATTGAGACATTTGATCCAAATGTCCTTGAAATCTGGGCCTATACAAAACATTCATGAGCATATTTAGTTCATGCCAAATGGTCCTTGATATTTGGTCCTAAGGTCCATGCTTAGAAAACGTCCCTGGGTTCAAATATCCCATAATGTTTATTTATGCTTTTGGTTTACAGGATTAATACATATAAAGTACTATAATGTTTTATTAATCCAATAATTGTATTGTGGCTTTATTGCCAATAATAAAGCCTTTTGCCTTGGTAGCCTACCTGTTAATGGCACGTGGGTTTAGGTAGATGGGTCGAATTCAAATCTCACAGAAGAATGAGATTTACATTAACTATGTGTACCAAGGAAGAGTCCTACAGTTAAAGAAATGCACCGAAAAAAAATTAAAATGTGAAGTATGTAAGTGTTTGTTCCATGTGCCGGAGAATCCTAACTACTTATAAAGGGAAAAGAAATACATATGTCACATCAAGTGTAATTTGAACTGTGAAATAAAAATTCACATGTGAGGAAAAAAAGAAATGCACAGAGGATGAGTCAAGGATGGGATCTTTTGATGTATGGTGCATTAATATGTTACTGGGCATTTGGTTGGATGTGGTTGGGTCATACAGTAAGGGTGGAGTTTGAAGGGAAGAGCTTGGTCAAGCCACTGTGTAAAATGGTAAGTGAAGGTATTGACATAAACACTTTACAGAGTGTTTGGCTAGTTCAGGAGGGGTGAGAATGGGTGTGGCTTTCCTATCACATAGCAGTCAGGTGTAATAGCTGCCATGATACTGAGCACCTAATTAACCCCTTACAAATATCCCATTGCCAAGGTTGAATGGGTGATATTTCCCCTGAATCAATGTCCTATGGAGGTACAAACATGGTAGACTGCAAGAAGTGTCTGCCGCTATTTGGAGAGTTTTAGCGCATGTGACTCCCATACTTACCTGCCAATTTGTGTGGACTACCACACATTTGGCTGGTGCCTACCTACTGGCTGATCCAGTCTAACCAAACCAGGTGTCAAATCAATAAAACACTAGTAAGGTTTCCCGTACTGGTAGACCAACAAGCTACAGCTACACCTGGGTCCTACAGCTACAGAAAACAGTAAAATAAATAACCCTTCTTCTTTGGCTGGGCAATATGACATCTTTATTTACAAATTCCCACAGAATATGGCAGAAATACTATACTCACATACACAAAAGGCCAATGTTACATTATAATGGTTTTTGTTACCACTTCCCTCCTTTAACAGTGATAGGAAAAGATGTGCTGGCAGTATGAAGAGAGGAGAATCTGCAATGTCCAATGTACAACTAGTCAGGATTTGGATAATCCTTCAAGATGGGACAGGAAATCATCAACTTAACGTTGGTGTTGAAGGGGAAGTAATAAAAATCCTGAAAAGGTTAAAATGACACAAAGAAGAACCAAATGTAACACCATCAAAATTACTTCCAATAACTCTGATATTTATGATGAAGAGATACTATTAATGTTACCAGAAAGAAACTCATTCAAGAGTCATGTAAATAGGATTCAAAACAGAGATTGACCTCCAAACCCAACTTCATTGCATGGAATTGAAATTCCAGAGGAGTACAAAATGATCCGATGCAGAGAACCATTTCTAATTCGCTACTCTGGTGCTCAAGATGATGCAAGAATTCTTATTTACAAAAGTTAATGACAATATATGTTATTTAAGCGCCAGTACCGCATTATTCAGTGATGACACTTTTAAGATGGCACAGTTCAGATAGTTATTTACTGTGCACAGTGTTTTATTGGGTTATACTATGGCATTGATTTATGCACTAACAATGAAAAGGTGAGAAGACACACACACACACACACACACACACACACACTTAAAACACTCACATTTGCGCAGAAAAGAAATCTTGACATTAATCCTTCTTTGTGGATGATGAATTTAAAGATTGGATATATGCATGTGATTTGACTACCCCTACAAGATGCACAAATAAAAGAATGCTTGTTTCACTTATCATAATCACTGTATCCAAAAATACCTTCTTTGGGTCTGAGACATGAAAAGACAATGGAAATAACACCTGCAAGTGCTACCCACACGTTGTTTAGACTTCTGTTTGTGCCTTTGGAAGATGTAAATGAAACTTTTGAGTACATTGTAGAGAATGTAGAAGAAAATTTAGATGACCTAATATATTATGTTGAGAGAGTGCATGGAAGGTGTGGTAGATGCAGAAGAAGACCTGAAGCTCTAAGATTTCCACCAGAAACTTGGAACGTTTGTAAATCAGTACTGAATGGCAATCACAGGATGAATAATGCAGTGGAAGGTTGGCATAGCAAATTTAAAAGCTCGTAGCTGTGCATTATTCTTCAATTTGGAGATTTATTGAAGTGTTTTAAAAGATGAACAGCAAGGCATGAACAAATTATTACCCAGGGCCATGGTGGTCACACTCAAACACAGCCAACAACTTCATGACAATACTGACTAAATGAAATTTGTATAACCGAAATTGTTAATAGATATAATGAATATAAAGCCAATACTCAGGTCAATATATACTTGGAAGCAATTGCTCATCGACCTTAAGAGTAACCATGCCGAACTTCATGATGAGGAAGAACAAGAATAAATCTGAAACCCAAAATTCATAACAAATTACAATAAAATAATGTAAATAAAACATTAACAAAGTTAAATGCTTGTATTAGTTAAGAAATCATGGACCATATGTCTCAATGGATGTTTGACCAGGACCAAATTTCAGAGATCTTTTTGGCATGGACCAAATGTCTTAATGGATGTTTTGGCCAGAACCAAACATCTCAATGGATATTTTGGAAGGACCAAATTTCAAGGACCTTTTGGCATGGACCAAATGTCTCAATAAATGTTTTGTTCTTCTTTCTCAAGATTGTTTTTGCTATTCACCATCATTGTGGTTTCATACAAATCTTAGATTATTTGTTCTAGTTCTGTGAAATATGCCTTTGGAATTTTAATAGAGATTGCATTGAATCTGTAGATTGCTTTGGGTAATATGGACATTTTAACAATATTAATTCTAACAATCAAGGAACATGTACTATCTTTCTGGTTATTTGTGCCTTCTTCAATTTCCTTTACCAGTGTCCTAGTTTTCATGGCACTGGTCTTTATCTCCTTGGTTAAAGTTATTCCTAGCTATTGTATTCTTTTTGATGTCACAGATTTCTGATTTTATTTCCTGCAACTTTATTAAATTCATTTATTTGTTCTAACAGTTTTTTTTTTTAGCGGAGTCTTTAGGGTTCTTTCTATATAGTATCATGTCATCTGCAAATAGTGATAGTTTTAATTTATCTTTCGTGATTTGGATGCATTTTCTTGCCTAATTGCAGTGGCTAGGCCTTCCAATACTACATTGAATAAAAATGGCAAGAGTGAGCACCCTTGTCTTGTTCCTGATTTTAGAGGAAAAGCTTCCGATTTTCATCATCGAGTATGGTGTTAGCTGTGAATTTGTCATATATGGCCCTTATTATGTTGAGTTACATTCCCTCTCTACCCACTTTAAGGGGAGTTTCATCATAAATGGATGTTAAATTTTGTCAAATGCTGTTTTTTTTTGCATCCATTGAAATGATCATAGGATTTTCATCATTAATTTTGTTAATATGAGGTTTCACATGGATTAATTTGCAGACTTTGAACCATCCTGGCATCCCTGGAATAAATCCCACTTGGTAATGGTGTGTGATTTTTTCATGTATTGTTGGATTTGGTTTACTAGTATTTTGTTGAGGATTTTAAAAAATAAATTTATTTATTTTTGGCTGTATTGGGTCTTTATTGTGGTGCATGGGCTTCTCACTGTGGTGGCTTCTCTTGTTGTGGAGCAGGGGCTCTAGGCTCGTGGGCTTCAGTAGTTGTGGCACATGGGCTCAGTAGTTGTGGCTTGTGGGCTCTAGAGCACAGGCTCAGTAGCTGTTGTGCATGGGCTTAGTTGCTCCGCGACATGTTGGATGTCCCGGAGCAGGGATTGAACCCATGTCGCCTGCCTTGGCAGGTGGATTCTTAACTACTGTGCCACCAGAGAAGCCCCTTTGTTGAGGACTTTTGCATCTACTATTCATCAAATATATTGGCCTCTAATAAGGCCTCTAAATCCTTTAATATATGCTTTGTATATCTTGGCCATACTCTGTTGGATGCATATAAATTTAAAACCGTTATTTTTTTTTGTTGGATTGACGACTTTTTCATTATGTAATGCCTTTCTTGCCTTTTATTACAGTCTTTGTGTTAAAGTCTATTTTGTCTGATATGAGCATAGCTACTACAGTTTTCATTTCCATTTGCATGGAATATCTTGTCCATCCCTTCACTTTCAGTCTGTGTGAATCTTTTGTTCTGAAGTGAATCTTTTCTAGGCAGCAGCACACGATGGGTCATGTATTTTTTTTTATCCATTTAGCCACTCTATGTCTTTTGATTGATGAATTGAGTCCACTTACATTTAAAGTAATTATTAATAATAAGTAAGTACTTATTGCCATTTTGTTGTTTTCTGGGTGTTTTTGTAGTTTCTCTCTGTTTGTTTCCTCTCTTTCTCTCTTTTCTTGTGTTTTGGTGGTATTCTTCAGTGGTATGTTTAGATTCCTTTTTCATTTTCTTCTTTGTATTTACTATAAATTTTTTCCTTGTGGTTACTGTGAAGTTCACGTATAACATCCTACAGAAATAGTTGCCTGTTTCAAGTTGGTAGCAACTTAAATTTGAAAACATTCCGAAGTTTTATCTTTTTACTCCCTGCCTCCCACATTTTGTAATTTTGATGAAACTTTTTATATCCTTTTATTTTTACTTCCCTTAACTAATTACTATAATTTGAGTTAATTTTACTACTTTTTGTCTTTTAACTTTTATACCTGCCTTATAAGAGATTGATCCACTACCTTTATTATATATCTACCTTTATCAGAGAGGTTTTTACTTTCTTATGTTTTCTTATTACTAATTAGTGTCATCTCTTTTAAGCTTAAAGTAGTCCCTTTAACACTTCTCATAGGGCTGTTTTAGTGGTGATGAACTCATTTAACGTTTGCTCATCTGGAAAACTCTTGATATTGCCTTTAATTCTCAGTAATAACTTTACTGGGTAGTAAATTCTTGGTTTGATTTTTATTTTTCTTTCAGCAATTGAATATGTCTTTGCCACTCCTTTCTTGCCTGTAAAGTTTCTGCTAAAAAATCTGCTGATAGCCATATGGGGTTTCCTTTCTATGTCACTAGTTGTTTTTCCCTTGCTGCTTTTAGGATTCTTTCTTTATCCTTAACTTTTACCTTTTTAATTATGATGTGCTTTGGCTTATGTCTCTTTGGGTTCATCTTATTTGGCACTCTCTGGGCTTCCTGGACCTGGATGTCTGTTTCTTTTCCCAGATTAAGGAAATTTCAGCCACTATATCTTCAAATATCTTTTCTGGCACTTTTTCTCTCTCTTCTCTTTCTGCAAATCCTATAATGTGAATGGTATTCCACTTGATGTTTTTCCTAAGGTCCTTTAAGATACCCTCACTTTTCAAAATTCTCTTTTTATTTATTTTTTTGATTTGTTCTTCTACTTCATCCAGTCTGCTTTTGAATCCCTCTGGTGTATTTTTCAGTTCAGTTATAACTTCTATTTGGTACTTTCTCATATTTTTTATCTCTTTATTGAAGTTCTCACTGTGTTCATCCATATCTCTCCTGAGTTTGGTGAGCATTTTTAAATAACCATTACTTTGAACTATTAATCAGGTAGATCGCTTATCTCCATTTCATTTAGTATTTTTTTTCCTGAGGTGTTGTCTGTTCTTTTAATTGGAACATATTCCTCTCTATCCTCATTTTGCCTAATTCTCTGTGTTTGTTTCTATGTATTCGGTAAATCAGCTATCTCTCCCATTCTTGAAGGAATGGCTTTATTTAGGAGATGTCCTGTGAGACTCTGAGGCACAATCCCACATGGCCATCAGAGCCAGGTACTTTAAGGGATGTCACCTATGTGACATCACCTAAGGCTATGTGAGCCTTCCTATTGTTGTGGTTCTGTGGATGCTGCAAGGCCCTGGTGAGCAGGGCTGGTCCCTGGACTGACTGTAGGCCCAGCCACCACTTCTGCAGGGGTACTGGTGGGTAGAGCTGGCTCCTGGACCCACTGCAAGGCTTGTCCTCAACTGCTTCATGTGTTGTGGGCAGGGTTCTCTCTCTCTCTCTGCTGGATGTGAGCCCTGGCCAAGGAATACAGGTAGACAGAGATCTCAGCAGGATACACCCACTGGTGCAAACAGGTTATGGGGAGAATTTCAAAATTGTGTCCAGCAGTATTGGCATTATCAAGGTAGACTGAGATGGCAAAAATATCTCCTACTAGTGTCTCAGTTCCTGGGGAGTGTCTCAACTTGTTTCTGCCTCTTGGGCTGATACTTCAAGATTACTAAGTGGGTCCCTTTTACCTATGGTCCTTGTGCTTTTCATTGTGGTGTTTTTGCACTAATTTTGGGGTCTAGTGAGTTTACATGTGAGCCTCTAGAGAGCAGATTTTTTTGTTCCTTGCAGTTCTATAGTTTTCCTGGACTTATTTCCTGTTGGCTTTCAAAGACATGTGTTTTGGGGACCCATCTTTCCTGTGTAGGATCTAAGGCTTGGAGTGGCTGATGTGAAGCTCACATCTCTTGCCTCTTGGGGGGAAGACCCATACCTTTATGCTTCCTCCCAATTTTGGATTGTGTGGCTGGGGTGTAGTTCTTTTCTTGGTGAGACCAATTTTCTGCCTCTGCTACACACTGGATGCTGTCATTTTACCCTTTATTTTGGAGGATCTGTTCATCCAGTTTTCAGGACACTTTCTGAGGGAATTATTCTGTATGTAGTTGTAGATTTGTTGTGTGCTTGGGAGGAGATGAGTTAAGAATCTTCCTTTGCCACCACCTTGAACCCTCTCCTCTAGCTTGCATCATTTCTGATGAGGAGTCAGCTGTCATTTTTATCTTTGTTTCTGTGTATATAATACATTCTTCTTTGATTGATTTTAAGTTTTTCTCTTTAGTATAATTTGAGCTATGATTGGCATGACTTTATTTATATTTATTATGCTTTGAGATTGCTGAGCTTCTTGGATCTGTGGATTTATTGTTTTCACCAAATCTGAAAAATTTCAGCCACTATTTCTTGAAAAATTTTTCCTGTTACTCCTACTCTTATTCTAGATTTCCACATACACTATATTAACTGCTTGATATTGTTCCACGGGTAAATGATTTTAATTATATTTTTCACTTTGTGCTTCTCTTTTATAGAGTTTATTGCTTTGTCTTTTAGTTCACTTTCCTTTCCTTTGTAGTGTGTAATCTACTGCAGGTCTAATTTTAGATATTTTGTTTTTCAATTTTAGAAGTTCCATTTTTGCTCTTTTTATATCTTCTTTTTCTCTCTCTTCATCCTGTTTATATTTTCTTTTACCTTCTTGACCATAAGGAGCAACTTTATAATAAGTGTCAATGTTCTTTTCTGCTAACTCCATCATCTCTCTTATTTCTTTGTTATATTGGTTGACTTTAATCTCAGTTATGGATGGATCATATTACCCGGCTGTTTTGAATGCCTGGTAATTTTTGTTTGTATTCTAGATGATCTCATTTACACTGGACATTTGTGTATTTCCTTAAAGAATATTCAGCCTTGTTCGGGCATGCAGTAACCTGTGATCTGTTTGAGTTTTTCAAGGATTTCTTTTATGTTTTGTTACTGTTAGTCAAGGCAAGTCTTCTTTCCCCTAGTGTTCAATTAGTTTTACTACTAAGGCAAGAACTTTAATGCAAGAGAACTTTAATGCCCCATTCTTATGAGTTCTGTTCACCATAGTTAGTGACAGCACAGACTATTCACAGCTTTGTGTAAAGCCCTGGAAATTGTTCAGCCTACTGCTTTCTGGTGATTCTATTATGATCTCTCGTATACACAGAACAGTATTTAGTGGAAATCTCAAAGGGATTCCTCTGCAGACGTGCAGAACTATTTCTCTGTGCAGTTCCCTCCTCTCAAGACTCCCCCTGCCCCAAGTATACAATTCTAGGCTCATTGGCTTGCTGAACTCCACCTGCTATCTCCTCAACACAGGGAGGCTATTGAGCTTTGTCTGGGTTTCCATCTTCTATGCTGCAGGCTGGGAACTACCTCTGGGAGTTGTATTTGGTGAGTCATAAGTCTCACCTCATTTTTCCCTTTTCTTAGAGATTATAGTCCTGGTCTGGTTTCATATATTTTGCCTTGTTCTGTAGTTTTTCAGGGAGAGCAGTTCACATAGTAGTAATCCTTCATGGGCAAAAGTAGAATTTGCTATTTGTTTTTAACTTGTATAATCTCTTATTATTGTGTCTTTGTTGAGTTTAAAGTAAGTAATTTTGCTAACCTTATTAAATGAGATATCCAGCTTTCCTATTTTTAAATATTTTCTGTAACAACTTGTATTTATGGTCATTAACAACTTATAAGTTACCTCTCAATCTCTGTGGGTTTGTTTTTTTTGTTTGTTTTGTTTTTGCTTTAAATCTTTTAAACTTTTATTTAGTTGATATTTGTACATTAAAGTTTCTGTTTTTCTAATAATTTGAAATAGTATATTATTCCCAAGATTTTAACATTTCATCTCATTTTCCAAATTTATTGATGCATAGTTTGTAATTTTTTAATCATTATTATATATCTAGTTGCTTTTCTTATTTTGAATTTTATTTGTAACTTCTTTCTGTTATATTTGTTATGTACTGCAAAAAGTTACATCTATTTTAGATGCTTTTTTCCCAAAGAACCATTTTGTAAAATGTTGTATCTTTTATGTTTTACTGTGGCCATATTTCTCTATTTCATTGTGTCCTGCTATTATTTATATATTATTTATATCCTGCCTTCTTATTTTGGGTTTGTTGTGCTTTTCCTAATTTCTTTCCCCGTATTTCTTATTTTCTAAGAAAAGTATTTTTAAATGCTCAAGAATAAAAAAAGAAAGCAAAAACATTGAAAACAATTAGGAATAGGCAGTTTACACAAAGGTAAAACCACATGATTTAGAGATCTGTGTGTAAATACTAAACTTTATAGAAATCAGAGAAATAATACATCATTTTATTTCTATCAGGTTGCCAAATATTACAGAGTTGTATAATTCCCTGTATCAACCAAATTTGAGTCAGGGAAGCAATGGCACTCATATATTACTCATGTTTTAACTTGCTGAAAATATTTCAGAGGGGATTCTGGCAATGCAATTAATTAGTGAAGTTAAGAATGTATATTCCATAAAATCCAGCAGTTCCTTTCTTGGATATATTCTCTAGAGAAAATCCACTAGAACACAAACTTCCTGCAGCCGAGGGTTTTAGCTTCTTTTTTTTTTTCATTGATGTATCCTACATGCTGAGAACAGTGCATGACACTTATTAGATGCTTAATACATATTTGTTGAATGAAATAATTCTCACACAAGTGTTACAAATGGTTATGGGTGAGAATATTCACTTCAGTATGATTTGCAGTAGCAAAGAACCCTTCATTGTATTCATTGCTAAGGGAACAGAGAAGCAAAATGTAATTATAATGTTCAAAGGAATACTATGCTACAGTAAGAAGTAGTAGGTTTACAATAATATGACTAGATTGATGTGAAGTGAAGAGTAAGCATCAGACAAGATCAAAGCAGTATATCAATTTAAATTTTTAAAAATACACATAAAATAGAACTTCATATTTTGAAGTAGGCATTGATTTTAAAGATGTGAATTAAAGCAGTTAGAGTAGTAGGAGAATGGAAATAAGAGTGAAAATAAAAAGATAAAGTTAAAAAAATAAAATAAATTGAAGTCACAAAGCACCCTGCACTGACCAATGGTGGGATGCTATAGTTTAATCTGCATTATGCCTTTGAAGTCCAAGAATAAAAAGTGTGTCCATATGTCATTTTAACTTGTTTGGTCTTTTTAAACATACAATCCAATTTACTAACGACTTAGCTTTCCAAGACGGCCTTAGATTACAAAATTGCTTCTTTGCTAAATGAATTGATTCTATACCTCAAACCAGGTATTTCCTTGTGATTAATTTACAATGAACAATCTGGCTTGCAGGTTTGTGGCAGACAGACCACCTGTTTGCTTTGGTTTTACAAATCCAGCATTATAAACAATAGCTTCATTTTACAAAACAACTGAGGGACTAAGTAGCCATGGAAATTAAACACAAATATGATAGAAACTACAAATTTTTATGTAACTTGTTAAGTCAGATTGATATCTAGAAACTGAAAGTTTTTATAGTGGCAATTGTTTTTCGGCCTATTACCACACATGTGAAATGACTGTGGACTAGGCCCATTTTGCTACAAACAGATGTCATCTCCACTGCACAATTGGCACCTCTGTGGCTGAGCTGGAATGATGAATGTCACGCTCTCACAGCAAGGCACCATTTATCCATGTTAACATTACACCTAATGGCCATTGAAGAAAAAACATTTTTTGACTTTATTGAGAAAACTATGTTCTCAGTGGTCTTATTAGAAATGGGTAAAATGAGTAACGAACGGGAAAAATGAAGTAGAAAATGCCCAGTTGAATACTGCAGCATTCTAGGGAAAGAACACAGCTGGCTGTAAGGAGAGCAGAGACACCCAGAGAGGAAGTGAATGGGGCCTCTTGTGCTCAAAATCCTCCAAGAGTTGAAGAAAAGAGACCAGAATGTAAAGCACAGGGGAAAAGGAAGATTACAAAAGAGCCTTTATCTAAAAGGTTCTATTCAAAGATGTAGTTTTCTTTTCAGGCAAGCACAACAGTTACAAGAAGTGGGTTTATCTCTTTACCTACATATTTCATGCTGTCCGTGTCATCATTTTAGAGAGTGACATTTTAAAAGAAGAACCCTCATTTTCTGTCGGCAATAATTAGGGGTGAATGAGTTTGGAAAACGACTGAAACATTTCTGTTGTTTAATCTAAGGATTTTGTTTGATTCCACCTATGATTTTTACTTTCTGATTATAAGTATGTATTGTTTATATCCACATAACTCTAAGACGGATTTGAAGTGATTACGTCTTTGTAGACTATCTGCCAAGTTAATTGTTATATTTAGAAAAATACTTTCTTATGATATTTGTCTTTGTCTGACTTACTTCACTTTGTATGGTAATCTCTAGGTCCATCTATGTTGCTGCAAACGACATTATTTCATTCATATATCATGATATCACTTATGTGTGGAATCTAAAAAAGTGATACAAATGAACTTATTTACAAAAAGGAAATAGACTCACAAACATGGAAAACAAACTTATGGTTACTTAAGGGGAAAGTGGGGTAGGGGAGGGATAAATTAGGAGTTGGGGATTAACATATACACATTACTATATATAAAATAGGTAACCAGCATGGGCCTACTATATAGCACAGGGAACTCTACTCAATAGCTTATAATAACCTATAATGGAAAAGAATCTGAAAAGAATATATATATATATATATATATATATATATAAAATTGAATCACTTTGCTGCACACCTGAAACAATCAACTATACTTCAATTAAAAAATAAAAAAACTTTCTTATGACTCTATCTCTAATACTTCAATAAAACCTCAAACAAAAATCTTACACTAATAAAAATGAGTGAACCTTAGAAATCCTTTAGTCTAAACATGATATTTTCTTTATTTGTTCTTTTTAAGGTAATTTTAATTATAGAGTATATGAATGTATTACCCCAGTAAAAATTAAAACAAAAAAGGTAACTCTGATAGATCTTTGTTAGAGAAAACTTTTGATGGCAAATGACTAGAAAGTTAACCTAACTGGCTTAAGCACCTGCGTGGATGTGGTGATCATGTGACGGAAGCCCTTGGCTTCTCAGAGTTCCAGTGGTGGCAGGACCCTGAATCTCTCTTTGTCTGTATCTTGGCTTGCCTCCCCCATCCCCACGAACTTGGCTTTGTTCTCAGGCTCTGGTTCTAAAGTTGCAAGATGGTTGCCATGGCTTCAGCTTTCCTTTTTTTGGTTTTGCATTTTACATAGCTTTTAAAAAGTTTCCAGAATTGAATTTCATTTGTTCTGAATTATAGTCTTGAGCCAATCACTGTTTGTATGGACCTGAAAAACACTGATTTCTTTGGGTCTTACTTACATGCTTCAGTCCAGGATGAAGTGTGTTCAGTTTCACCCAAGCATTTTTTTTTTTTTTTTTTTTTTTGTGGTACGCGGGCCTCCCTCTGCTGCGGCCTCTCCCGTTGCGGGGCACAGGCTCCGGACGCGCAGGCTCAGCGGCCATGGCTCACGGGCGCAGCCGCTCCGCGGCATGTGGGATCCTCC
>NC_041228.1:74068512-74116595 GCF_002837175.3 Physeter macrocephalus
CCGGTCCCCCTGCATCGGCAGGCGGACGCGCAACCACTGCGCCACCAGGGAAGCCCCCACCCAAGCATTTTGGCTGACACAGGAGGTTTCTCCAAAAGCAAAATCAGTGGACCTTAAGGAGGGGAGCAGATACGGGGGGGGATAAAAATACTAGATGTTCATGATACTCCCCTGTGAAGACACCTTCCAAACACCGATCCCCTAACTCCCTGAAGATAATCACTGTCACCAATTTTTTTCTGGCTATTCATCCACACATTTCTTTTCTGTGAATTTACATAAAATATTTGTATATGAAGGGAAAGATTTAATTGAGTGTTTTTATTCTTACTTTTCATCTGCATTTTTACATTAAATGAAGTAACATTTTCTTCAACTTGCTTTTTTACCTTTGATCTTGACGATCTAACCATGTTAGTAGGTGTGGATCAACCTCTATAGTATTATAAGTACATACAGAGCTATCTCACGAAAGCTAGGATCTATAGATCTACCCTGACAACCACTGCATACTTTTACATAATATACATTGTACTACTGTATGTTTAGGTATATTTAACTACAGTGTACTTAGCTATTATTCAATTAAGGATTTCTGTCTCTTCCTCTCCCCTCCACCCCTGCTTTTAGTATTAGCAATGCCAAATAATGAACATTCTTGTGCAAGTCTATGTGTACATATGATATTATTTATTTAGGGTAAATATTGTTCTCAGAAGTGGCATTATTATGTAATGGCATAGTTCCTTCAAAATGTCTGTACCAATTTATACTCCTAGCATTTTACGACTACTTTTAAGCAGTGTATGAAACTGTTTGCTGACAATCTCAGCAACGCTTGCTATAATCAACTTGTAATTTTTGCAAATCTAAAGGATGAAAAAATGGCATCAGATTTTTTGTTTTATTTTTGAATTGCCTTGCTGATTATTGAGGGCTATCATCTTTTATGGTTGTATTGGTCTTTTACTTTTTATTTTCTATAAATTGCCTGAGCATATGCTTTGCTAAGTCAGTATTTTTTTGTTGTTTAACTTATTTGTCAAATTTTCTTATGCATTCTGAATACCAATTCTTTGTCTTATTTTCTAAGTGATAAATACTCATACCCAGTTCATTGTTTGTGTTTTAAAATTTATCAATTTATTCCTTCATGACTTTTTCATTTTTACTTATTTTAAATTGCAATATAATTGATGTACAACATTGTATTTGTTGTAGGTGTACAACATAATGATTTGATGTATGTATGTTTTGGAAATGATCACCACAATAGGTTTAGTTAACACCTATCACCACACATCATTACAAACTATCTTTTCTTCTTGTAATGAGAGTTTTTAAGATCTACTCTCTTAGCAACTTTCAAATATACACTAGAGTATTGTTAACTATATTCACCAAGCTGTGCATTGCATCCCAGGATTTATTTATCTTATAACTGGAATTTTGTACTTGGCCAGCTTCACCCATTTCACCTCTCCCTCTTCACCATCCATGCCCACCACCTCTGGCAACCACCAATCTGTTCTATCTTTGAGTTAGGTGTGTGTGTGTGTGTGTGTGTGTGTGTGTGTGTGTGTCTTTTTGTTTTTTTTTTTAATTCCACATATAAATGAGATCATACAGTATTTATCTTTCTCTGTCTGACTTATTTCACTTAGCATAATGCCCTCAGGGTCCAAAAGCCTTCATGGCTTTTTAAACTTTTGCTATGTGATCATAAGCATATGTTCATATTTTTCCTTTTATACCTGTAGAGCTTTCTTACATTGTTACATTCTTACATTTGAGACATTAATTCATTTAGAATTTATATTTGTATACTATGAGTAAGGGTCTATCTTCATTTTGTTTTGTTTTTAATTTTCTCAACACCACTTAATTAAAAGTGTATCTTTTCCTTACCGACGTGAGATGCACACTAAATTCTTGTATATGCATGATTCTGGAGTCAAAATCTACAGTTTAAAATTTTTTATCCTGCTACTTGATCAAATAAAATTTCTTGTTCCATTTTGTTAAAGTTATCTCAGCTATTCTGATTGGATAAAAATTAAGAATCAACTTGTCAATGGCCATAAGAAACATTTTTTTGTGCAGTGTGTTGGGTTAGATTGAATTTACAGACAAATAAAGGGAAACAGACATTTTTACAGTATTCAGAGTTCCCAAGCATTAACACATTACAGCTCTCTATTTATTTTAGTTTTCTTTTTTGTTACTAAGTAAAGCTTAACAGATTTTTTTCCCCAAAAAGGTCTAAAAACATTTTTTCTAGGAACTTAGTAACTTCTTATTTTTGCTTTAATATGACTGCTATACCAAAAAACTATTAATTAAATTTTTTTTGCTGTAAAACAGATGTAAAGAAAAATGCACATACTTTAAGTACACAGCTTGATGAATTTTCACAAACTAAGCCTACCCAGGTAACCAGCATCCAGATTAAGAAACTGAATTATTATCATCACTTTAGAAGCCATACTTCCTTCTAGTCAATATCACATCCTTTATGAATAATCACTATGCTGGCTTCTTACAGTATAGATTAATTTGCTCTGTTTTTATAATTTACATAAATGGAAGCACATTGAGTATACCCTTATGTGTCTGACTTCTTTTACTAAGGATTATATATATGAGTTTTATTCATAATGTTGCATGCAATTGTAGAGATTTCAATCCATATCCCTGCTGTGTAATGTTCAACTTAATTAATATATGGCAATATATTTATCAATTCTACTGTTGATGGTATTTGGGTAATATATTTTTAGTCAATTATTTATAGTGTTATGTTGAATGTTTTACTCAATGAATTTTGCTGAATATTTGTGTGCATTTATCTTGGATATGTAACCAGGAGTAAACTTGCTGGGTCATAGAAAAATGCACACTTTTGGCTTCCATAAACATTGCCACAGTTTTCCAGAATGCTTGTTCCAATTCACACTGTCATCAGCAATTAAGAGGATTCTGTTTATTTCACATCCTAGATGACAATTGACATTTCCAACCTGGTCGTTTGTAGCAGTAATCATTGTGGTTTTCATTTGCATTCACTTGATTTCTAATAAAGTTGAGCTTTTTATTCATATTTTTATTTCCATGTTGACAATCTCTTTTGTGAAACATCTGTTCAAGTCTTTTGCCATTTAAAAAATTGCTTTGTCTATCTTTTTCTTAGTGATTTAGAATTTCTTTATATTTTCTAAATATGATATATTGGATATATTTTGTCTGGGTTCTGTGGTTGCTGTTCACTCTCATAATAATGTCTTTGATGAACTGAAGGTCTTAATTTTAATAAAGTTCAATTAAACATTTTTTTTATTGTTACTACTTTTTGAGTTCTGTTTAAGAACATTTTGCCTATTCCAAGATCATATTTTCTCCTATATTTTCCTCTGAAAAGTTTATTGTTTCACCCTTCACATTTACATCTTCAATCCATTTGGAACAGATTTTTTTCATACAGGGTGAGGTAGGGGGTCAAGGTTCATTTTTTCCCAAATGAATATCCACTCCATCTGGCACCATTTATGAATAAGACTATACTTTCTCTTATTACATTGTTTTGTCATGTTTGTCATAAAGAACCAGTGGCTGAATATATGGGAGTCTGTTTCTAGACTATATTCTGTTGCAGGGATTCCTTTGTCTGTCTTTGACTTAATACCACATCATCTTAATTAGTATACTTTCAGAATAGGTCTTGGTATATTGAGTAATGTCAGTCCACCAGCCTTGTTCTACTTCTTCAAAAATGCCTTAGCCATTTTAGTCTTTTGCATTTCCAGATGAATTTTAAAACCAGCTGGTCAATCAAAAGTATTGCTGAAATATTGACGGGAATTACCTTGAATCTACAGTTTAATTTGGAGAGAATTGACACCTTTATAACATTTGAGTCCTTCAATTCACAAGTATGGTATATCCCTCCATTTATTTAAGTCTTTGAAATTTTCTCTGAAAAATGTTTTATAATTTTCAGTAAAAAGATGTGCAGGGGCTTCCCTGGTGGCGCAGTGGTTGAGAGTCCGCCTGCCAATACGGGGGACACGGGTTCATGCCCCGGTGCGGGAGGATC
The DNA here is from genome assembly GCF_002837175.3 of Physeter macrocephalus. Taxonomy (NCBI): domain Eukaryota; kingdom Metazoa; phylum Chordata; class Mammalia; order Artiodactyla; family Physeteridae; genus Physeter; species Physeter macrocephalus. The sequence continues at coordinate 74,072,606 of NC_041228.1, forward strand.
CCACATGCAGCGGAACGGCTGGGCCCGTGAGCCATGGCCGCTGAACCTGCGCGTCCGGAGCCTGTGCTCCGCAACGGGAGAGGCCACAGCAGTGAGAGGCCCGCGTACCGCAAAAAAAAAAAAAAAAAAAAAAAAAAGATGTGCATATCTTTTATTAGATATTTCCAAGGTATTTTATGTTTCTGAGTGCCATCGTAAGTGGTATATTTTTCTTTTCTTTTTTTTTTTTTGGTGGCTGGTATATAGAAATATAATTAATATCTGAACATTATTCTTGTGTCCAGTAGCATTAGATTTATCAGTTCTAATAGTTTATCTACAGATTATTTTGAATTTTCTAGATTAACAAACATGACTTCTATGAATAATGGCATTTTATTTCTTTCTTTACAACCCTTACACCTTTTATTTATTTCTTATTTCACTGGCTAGTGCTTCTGGCACAACACGGGATAGTTGTAAAGGTAAGCATCATTGAGTATGATACTTGCTATAGATATTTAAAGATATTATTTATCAATATTAAGAAATTTCTCTTTCATTCCTGCCTTGCCAAGACATTTTATCGAGAATAGGTGTTAAATTTTATGATATGCTGTTTATACATCTATAGAAATGATTACGTGTGATTTTTCTCCTGTTTTAATGTAGTTAAGTTACCTTGTTTTCTAATCTTGAATGATACTTGCATTCTTGAAATAAACATTCATTAGCTGAAACATATTGGACTTTGTATATATCACTGGATTCTTTTTTCTTATACCTGGCTAAAAGGTTTTGCATCTGTATTAGTTAAGAAATTGGTCAGTAATTTTCCTTTATTTCTAATGTTCTGGTTAGGTTTTGGGACCGTCTTGCTATTCTCATAAAGATTGTTACGAAGTTTCCTTATTTTGCTGTTCACTGGAAGAATTTAAAGCATGTTATTTCTTCCTTAAATTCTGGAATAAATCAGCTGCTGAAGCCAAGTAGTCTTGACTTTTTTTTTTTTTAATTGACAAGGATTTCAATAATAGATTCAACTTCTTTAGTATGCATAGAATTATTTAGATTTTTTGTTTCATCTATCATCTTGGTAAGTTATTTTCTTAGTGAATATTTCATCTATTTCTTACAAATTATCAACTTTATTGGTATTCATAATATACTCTTATTTTCTTTAAAAGTGTGGAGAATCTATATGTAATGTTTACTTTTCATTTGTGATATTGATAATTGGTGTTTTCTCCTTTTTTGATCAATTTTGCTAAGGGTTTTTTAAAAAATCAATGTCATTGGTCTTTCACAAAAAATGACTTTTGGTTTGTTTTTCTCTTTACTGTCTATTGTTTTTACTTTGTCTATACCATATATATATTCATGTTATTATATTTATTATTTCTTTTTCTATTTCCTTAGATTTGACTTGTTACTTTTCTAGCATTTTAACATTGAAGTTCGAAGTATTGCTCTTTAACTTCTCTTTTTCATTAATATATATATTTAAGGCCAAGAGGTCTTGAAAATACTGCTTGAGCTGCAATCCATAAATTTTGATATGTGGCATCTTTGTCATTTTTCATTTTGAGATATTTTATAATTTCCATTTTTACTTCTATTTTGACCTATGGTTTATTGAGAAATATATCTTTAATTTTCAGACATGTGGAAATTTTCTACTAATCTTTTGTGATTGATTTCTAGTTTAATTAAGAATCTGATCAAAAGACAGAATCTAAAACTTTTTAATCTTTTCAAATTTCCTGAGGCTTTCTTTTTGCCCCAGCTTATGACACTTTGATAAATGTTTCTTATAAACTTGGGGAAAATGTCAACTACATTACTATTAGATACAGTATTCTATGTAGGTTAATTAGGTCAATTTTGTTAAATGTGAGTATTTTTTGTTGTTGTTGTTGTTTGTTTTTGTTTTTGGGGGATTTTTTTGGTGTGCTTACAGACTTAGGATTGTGATGTCTTCTTGTTAGGATGACTCATTTATGAAATGTCTCTTTGTATCATAATCTCTAATAATGTTTGTTGCCTTCAAGTCTATTGTGTTTGATAATAATTGTCAAGAACCATTAAGGATTTGAGATTTTGCTCTTCTTGCAAGCTAGCAAGTTAGGCTGCCATATTTTTATGGATGTTGGTAGAAGACATGGGATTCCTGACTCAGAGGTATAAGACTTTTACTCACAGCTCTAACAGTAACCAGAGTGTCATAATTTTATTGTGCAGTTTCCCTGAACCCCAGTTCCAACAAGGTGTTGAAGTCCACTGGACACCATTGGATTGTAGTCTAGCCAAATCACCAGCACACCCAACTTAGGCATTTAGGGGAAACTGAATCAAGAGCCCCAATGAGCCAGCAGCTTTACTTCAGGAAGTAAATGGAGGAATACAATTTTTCCAAAAGAGATAGCCACTTTTACTCTGTTCGGGCTTCACTGAGCTTCTTGAAATGTGAGCTGATAATCAGTTTTGAAAATTTTTGATGGTTAATAGATGTCCTATACTTCTCCTTATTCAATTTTCTATTAATCTCCTCATTTTCAGTCTTGCCTTCCACAGTTTCTCTTGCCTCCAACTCCTGAGCCTTTTAGGAATGGCTAGTTCAGTTGGCTTACTTCTCTTTAGCACTACCGTCTAGAGACACTTGATGTTCACTACTCTTTTTAAAATTTCTTAAATTTTATTTTATTTTATTTTTATTTGGCCACGCCGCATGGTTTGAGAGTTCCCTGACCAGGGATTGAATCCAGGCTGTGGCAGTGAAAGTGCCGGGTCCTAACCACTGGACTGCCAGGGAATTCCTGAACTGCTCTTAATTCTTCTAGAATCTGTTTCTCCTTGTTTTCTACCTTCCAAAAATTTGTTGATACCCTTATGCCCTGTTCTCTTGGTCTACTATGCCTATTTTATTCTTCTTTCTATTTTTCAAAGGATTTTTTATGGAGAAATCAGTGATAAATAATGTACTTATTCTATAATACATAACCCCAATTCATCACTCGAATATTTTCAATTCTTATTTTATTTGGTTTTAGATGTATCGCTTGTAATAATCAGTTAACAGGATATAGCGTAAGTCCAGAATGAGCATTTCATAATTTAGGTGAGCTTAAACCATTACATTATTTGTTGATCACATTTATTGTTACTGATATTGTTACTGAAATTGATGGTACTTCTCAAATGTTGAGTGATTTTTGTATTCTGTATTCAAGTATGCATTTGAGTATTTTTGCCTTTTTTACATCCTACGTGGACAGTCAGCCTATGGGAGGTCTGGGAACTACTTGTAGGATTATGGGCCACACTGTTTTAGGGGGAGGGTGGTAGACAGGATATGCAACTAGATGACTACCTTGTCTCTCTTCCTCAAACTCCCACAGTAAATATTCCTGCTTTGAGTAATATGCCCCGTACCCTACTGCTTGACACTGAGGTTAGGGGATGGTATAGAGAAATCTCTATTTCTGGTTTCTCCCACTTTGTTATTCCAGTTGATCACCGTGCTTATGTCTCTGGAAGTCCTCTGCACATTGTTTCTACCATTGCGGTCATGCTCAAATTTGCTTTAACCTTCTGTCTTAGTACAGTGCTAGAACCTAGGATGTGCCCAGGTGTGCAGGTCTTACTGTGAGGCATAACCAACTGTTCTGTTTTTCAGCCTCTTACAGATTTCTCCCGTGCTCTGAACCACTAAGATTGTTCATCTCAGTTTTAAGCAATGCCACATTTATATTATTTATAGGATTTGGCTCAGGACATGAGACTGCTGATGGTGGATGCGATCAGTCTGCCCTCCTAAAACCAGATCCCTTAAGCACTGCCACATTTAGAGAGTTGATGGCTCAGTTATTCATTAATGAAAATTAGACTCTTCTGCTCAATCCTGCATTTTATATTGACCAGCACAGTTTGAGGTCTCTGTTCCAAAAGCTATTAAGGATTCAATTAAAATTCTCTCATACGGTATGAATAGTATATAACACCGTACATCAGTTGGACTCTCTGTGATCACACGGCTGTCCTTCCCTTTAAGAATATTACATCCCATCTTTAATTTCTAGGTTATATCAGACTGGTAACTGAAATCTAATGTCATCTGTAGTTGGTTACTCTATTTTTTTTAAATCTACAGAATCTTCAAATTCTTACTTATTCCTGAAGAAAGTGCATTTTGAGAATGGTTTGGGAGATTGTTCTTATCTTCTACTACAAGCTGTTTTGGAGGATAATCTGATAATCCAGCTCTCGATTAATAAATTTAGGCCCTTTATTATAGATATGCCTTCATTAGTGGACTCAACTCTTCAATTTCCCAAACATGTCTTATTTTCTAGAAGAATAAATCAATTCACTTTTCTCAGTTTTTTCCTTTTTAAAAGATAGTCTTACAAAGATTCTTTTCTGTTATCTTCCTTCTCAAACCTCGGTCTCTAGAGCTTTTAAAAGGGTGACATTGAAAGATAGTGTGTGTGCAGACTAGAAACACATGCATCTCATGTCTAACTTTGAGCAAAGTGTTGACAGTTTGTGGTAGACGCAGTTATATTAAATTTAGTCAGGTATAGATATGTCCTGAGTTGTAGAAGACGCAGCTGTATTTAATTTAAATATAACCTACAAAAGAGTGAAAGGAAGAATTTTCTAATAGAATGACTGCTTATAAGAGGCTAAGAAGCAGAACTATTAGGAGTAACTGTTAGGGAAATATGGGGAAGAAACAAAGGAAGGTGCAGAGAAAAAATGAAATATAGAAAGCAGAAAATTCCTCTTGCAAAACCTGACGGCTTCAGAACAGCAACGCTCTTACATGACGAATGAAAGTGATTTTAATCAAGAGCTTAAATTTGGAGATACAAGTTGTGTCTCTATATAGCTACATATAGATAGTATGCGTAATCATATTATATATACCCAAATGTTTTTGTATCACCAAAGATAGAAAAATACGTTTTCTTTATATGACCAGAAAAACATTTGGTGTTAAGAAAGGAAAGAAGAGAAAAATAGTACTGGTGGAGGTTACAAATAGGTAGCAGAGCAATTCCTTGTGTACTTTGCCACGGAGGCATCTATATCACAGACTGTCAGCCCCATCCTCACTTCACTAGGACTCTTGTGTCTCTGTATCGCTTTTCTGCTCCACCTTTTTAGCTATGTGGATAGCAACATGTCTTGTGTGTGTGTGTGTGTGTGTGTGTGTGTGTGTGTGCGCGCGCGTGCTCACATAGATGCAGATACAAAATACAGATATACAATTTTTTTTTTCTTTAGGACAGTCTCCTCTCTTTCTGGCCCTGTGCTGATGCAGTGTATTGAGGTCTCATTCAGAAAAGGTTAGGGAAGGTTAAAGTTCTTTGAGCTTCAACTAATTCCAGGCAGCTATCCTTAAGAAGATACAGGAATCATGCAAGGTTGGTAGGTAACAAATGTCATGGTCATTTGTCAGGTCCCAGACTTCCATAACAGAGTTACCAAGTTGCATTTGCCTTAGTTTCAATGTTTTGTTTTGTGTTTTAGTTTTTCTCACTTCCTAGTTATACAAAGCAACGAAAGTGAAAAAAGGAAAGATGCATATTTTTCTCTGCATATCACATCCTTTTCCAGACACATGAAAAGGCATAATCCTGGCAGCAATTTAGCCCCCAAACAGGAATGTATCTACATTTACACCTCACTGAAGTGTTAGGATTAAATAAATTCTAATTTAACAACATGAAATGAGGATTAGCTGCTGATATGATTGGGACAATCCAGCCTCAGCCCAACTGGGAAAATGCCTCCAGTGTTCTGACTTCTAAGTATTCTAACTTCTTCTGTCCCATTTATAACACTTCCTTCTTTCCTGAAGCAGTGTCTTGTCCAGGCCTAGTCTCAACAGCCTTTCTGCTTCCTGCACCTGCTCACTTTCCCACAAAAAGATGCTTAGGAAACAATCAGGATTTCCAAAACTATATAAACCTTAGCTCTCCAGTGTCCCTAAAGCATATATTCTGAAGAGCTTGATTTCTATGGGATTTTTTAATATTTTGTGCTTTTATCTTAATGATTTTACAAAACACTTACACATATGTTCAGAAATATTTGAAAATGGCTTTATAAAAGGAGAGTGATATATGACTTAAGTGTCTCTGTTTGTGTTATTGTCACCCTCTTGCTTGTGCCAAAGGAAGGCCATAGGATGTCATGGTGTTCTATAAAGCTGCAAGTTTTTCAGTGACTTGAGCAGAGAGAGTGGTGGGGGGATTCAGCCATCACGTGGCGTACAAAATGCCAAACAGAAAACAACATGTTTTGTGGCAAAGACTGTGCTCACATTTTCAGTAGATTACTTGAACAGATACTCTTTTTGTATGCCCCAATCAAATATGAGAAGAGTGGTAAATATACAATGAACCATTGTTTGGTCACTAAGTCTTTCAGGTTTTTCACTATTGCATTTCAGATTCAGTATTAAATTTATTAGCCCATAGGGTAGTTGACCAATGGTTAAAAACTACCTCATTTCTAAAACAACAATAATAATTGCGGTGACTTCTGGGATTGTCCACGGGGCTAAGATGCAAAAAAAACAAGATGACAGAAAATAAAGCATCAGACATGTAAAATTAAACTCTGTTATTAACCCTAAAATCGGTGATAGATGTTCACCAGTAAAACATTATCCACTACTTTAATTTTTTTTACTTTGGAGCATGTTGATTTACAGTTTTGTTTGTATTGACGATAATTTTTTAAAATTAAAATATGTAACACATATAAGCACTAGCTAATTTTTGTCAATTTTTGTTTGTATGGGTTAATGTTGCATTTAAAAACAAATATATTAAGTAAACACTGAGGATATATCAGAATTAATTTCATACAAAAGGGAGCTCCGTATTATACCAGCTATGTAGCTGATCTATGTGGTTTTGCCCCCAAATAAAGGGTAAGACTTCTCTTGAGAGAGGGTAAGGGTGCAAATACATGGTTAATAGACGATGAATGAAGAATGAAAAGTCGGAGAAAGAAGCTTTATTTCCTGTCTTCTAAAATCTGTACCTAATATCATGAAATTTGTTTAGTACTCACTAATATAAATTGACATCGTGTGGAATCTTACGTGATTCTTACAGAAGAGTTTCAGAAAATTACACATACAGTAAAAATTAACCAAAGCACCTCTTTTGGTACTGAATCAGATGTAGTTTTACAGGCTTCTATAATAAACCCTTGAGGTCAAAGACGACATCTATCTTTCTAATTTCTGAAATACTCCTTTCACTTTTTAGTCACATGTGGAGATCCAGGTGGCATAATGGAACTAAGCTGACTTTATAATGCTTCATTTTGGGAGAAATGTTCACTTACAAATGAGACAGGCTGGGACCTATGACCCTATGCTGCAGTCCTGCAATGCTTGCACCTGGACATACCTCTCCTTGAGCAACAAAGTACAAAGAAACTATATGGGACTAAAAATAACTGCATGCATGCACAGTTAGGGCAAATCTGGACAAAAGATACAAAGAGACAAAAAAACCCCAACTGCCACTTTTGAAGAGCCCGGAGCAAAGGCAGTGTACTGAGCATGCTCCCTGCACACAACACAACTTAAGGGGTGGGCAAACTACCTAAGCCACCCCTCTGGCCCGACCCCCTGGACACACCCCTACCTTCATCCCATATAGTCCCATGTAAGGAACAAGCTCGCCATCCTCTCACTCCCCCGCCACCGTGCCCCGGGGAGAGAGCAAGCAAGGGAACAGGTTGTTTGTTCTCACTCCCTCCTGCTACAGCAGGAGCCCCAATAAAATCTTGCCTGAATTTCTTGTCTGGCCTCTAGTCAATTTATTTTGATTAGGGAAGGCCAAGAACCCTGGTCAATATCACAAACAAAAGTCAAAACACTTCCCGTGAAGGCTTTACATTTAGGTGAGAAAATAGATGCATACAATGAGGCATTTAATTTTTTTTTAAACCAGAAATTGATTTGTTTTTCTGTTTAAGTGAGTGAAAGACCCTCTTTTGGAAAATGCCTGGGGAGAATTTTCCAAATTATGTGAAAAAGTAGTCTAGATAAATTTTCAAAATAAATGAATAATAAAATATAAATATGTCCAGTTTTTGTCATAGGGTAGATTTTTAATGGGTCATAAGTATGTCAAAATTATATTATAGAAACTCTCAGTAAAGAGAGTTTATAATCCTGTTTTAGTCATTGGGAGGTAATTTAATGTACTGAAATTTCCTTTCTGAAATCAAATTTCAGTTATAATCCAAACTTAGTGTAAGTTGTTTAAAAAAAAAATCTGCTGAGTTTTTTGTTCATTTGATGAAAGCTGACTTGACTTTAGCCAAACATTGCTTGAGCTCAGAACTTTTCCATTTATTATTCTGAAAAATTATTGGACATAGGTGATGATAGGGTTTCAGGAAAAATTATCATTGACTTTCTAAAACAGTTCTTTATTACCAAATAATGGACACATTAAATTACTTGGAAAACAAATTATTTTTAATAGAAATGAACTTTAATTCACATTCCTGCAAAGTAAGAAAGTTTCCTTTGAAACGAAACAACTCTCTGAGGAATGTAGTTCCATAGGAGATAGTTCAAGGTGTAAATATAATCTAATAGCTGCGGATCTGGATCTTTTAAAAATTGGGTGAAAATCACTGATGCCTCAGAACTCATTAACAGTTATTGGTAATGGAGGCATTTCAGATTAGGAAAGGGAAGAAATAAGGTAGAATTGGAGATGTGAAAGGAAGGAAGCAAGGGGAAAATACTTCATAATGAGTTTGTGATTTTGGTTTCACTGTAACTGGACTTGCTCGGAGTTAGAACTAAACGTTGTGGCTAGCTATGGATTAAGAATTGATCAAATTTCTCTTGATTAAAACAAAAAAGTTTTTCTTCAGGAGAGTCCTGCCCATCAGAATGAAGCTCACATCGCCAATCACAGTCACAAAGGACTTGGGAGCCATAAACAATTCTCTTTCTTTAATTAAAATCGTGAGAAAAGGGGAAAATGGCACACCATTTCCTGCCCACCACAGGTGTACATTGTTTCATTCCTGGGCTGTTCAATATACATGACATTTTAATCGGTGTAATCCTTTCAGAGACTAGGAGTTTAACAAAACCCTTCAGTAGAGAGAATTATTTTATTTGGGGAAAGCAAGAGCAATGCATACAAAAGTACTGATTTTATTCTCATTTCTATAGAAAAGAAGAAAAATCAACTTCCTCGCCAATATCGTAGTTAACACACCCACCTGGATTTTTGCTCCCATCTGTTTTCAAAGAGGCCAAAGAAAATCACACTTGTAATAGTAGAAACACAAACTGAAATTGATTTGGTAGACTTGGAAAATAGCACTCCCTCCATTTTTCAAATATCTTTATGAGTTATAGATACAAGTTTTTCTTCTCATCAAGACAGCAGAAGTAGTCTGCAGTACTCTAGATAAATATCTCTTCTTACATTCTTTACACATGAAGAGTCAAAAATCCTTCCTAAACTTTTAAATTAAATCAGGTATACATTGAAGCACTTACACAGAACCTGTCACAAAGTAAAGATTCAATAAATGCATGCTGTAATACTTTGAGTCTAAATTTATTTTTCTTTTAAATTTTATACATTTATGTGAACATACAGTTTTGATAATTACTTTATATCTCTGAATAACATGTCTGCATTGCTAATATAAAATTCTTTATTTTTCAGGATTTAACATTATTTAGGAACTTTCTATTCCATTACAGGAAAATGTAAATTTTGCCTTCGTTTATTCTGGTGACTCTATTATACACACAGACTCTTCCCATTAGCTATTCTCTCTGTCTCTCTCTCTCCATAATGACTTATATAATAAATACAATATGTAATATAAGGTACATAAATATATAAATATAAATATATATACATAGTTGGTTAAATCATTATTTCATTTTTATATTATTAGGCCTGTGTAGAGGACAGTCTCAGTGGAATGACGTACTATATATATATATATATATATATATATAATTATTACTTTTTTCCTATATAATTTTTATTTGCCTGGGGAAAATAATAACATTGTTTTTATATTATGTTAATTTTCTGTGCATCATTCATCCAATCCCAAGTCCAGCAATTGTCTAAATTTTTTCTCTGTATGCTTATATGTGCCAAGTATTTTTATCAATCTCTTCCTGAACCTTCTATCTTGACCCAGTATGGACTGGATTCTCCCTTTGCTTGTTGTACAGCAATTATGTTGTATTATCCCTTCACCATTATCCTGGATACCTCCTTTGTTTTATTCTTTTTTTTTTTTTTTTTTTTTTTTTTTGTGGTACACGGGCCTCCCACGGCTGTGGGCTCCCCCGTTGCGGGGCACGCATGTGGGATCTTCCCGGACCGGGGCACGAACCCGTGTCCCCTGCATCGGCAGGCGGATTCTCAACCACTGCGTCACCAGGGAAGCCCCCCCCCTTTTGTTTTTAACATCTTTATTGGAGTATAATTGCTTTACAATGTTGCGTTAGTTTCTGCTGTATAAGAGAGTGAGTCAGCTATATGTATACATATATCTCCATAGCCCCTCCCTCTTGTTTTATTCTTATGTTGAATCCCTTGGTTCCTAAAGTCCAAGTCTTCCCTCATCTTTCCTTTTAAAGAGCACATCCCTCCCAATATCTCCCAGAGGAAGAATGCACGGAAAGTAATGTTTTTGTGATTTTTGCATGTTCAAGAATGGCTTTATTTAATTCTCATAGGATTAAGGGTTTGACTTGGTATAGAATTCTAGATTAAAGTTTATTTCACTGATAATTTTTAAGATGTTTATATAGTTTTCAGTGTTACTGTGGAGAAATTGGAAGCCATGGCAATTCCTAGTATTTTTGTGTAGCCTGGTATTCTTAATAGAAAGTTGTAGGAAATTTCCTTGTCCCCAGTGTTCTGAAATTCGTACTGACATGTCTTGATATGAGTCTATTTTCATCTGTTGAGCAGGAAACACAGTTGTACACAGTGCAGACTTTTAATCTAGAAACTGATGTTCTTTGATTAGGAAAAAATTTGTTGAATTATTTCCCCTTAATGTTTTACTTTGTTTTCACTTATTGATACTCATTATTTGGATGTTGGAATTCCAAGACAGGACAGGGAGTCTAATTTTATTCATTATTTTATTTTTAATATTGTTTGAAATTTTAGAACAGTTTTCGATTTATAGGAAAATTGCAAAGATAGTACAGAGTACCAAAATCAATGGTTTTCCATAAAGCCATTAAATAAGATGTTTTGGAGTTTACTCTCCATCGTCCAGGGTTCTATCTTCCTTGGAATTCTAGGTATTAAATGGCATGAGTCTTATTTAGCTTCATTTCCTCCAGGAACTTGCAGAAGGTTTGGCACAAGTAGCTGCTCCATAAATATTTGACTGAATTGAGATATAATATTAACTTGAAAATATTTTTTTCTCTCCAAGAGAACAGCCATTATATTAACCGAAGATGGTGACAAACCATGTGAGGCATTCTGGGAAACTGGTCAATGTCAACTAAGTACGTGAACTTTAAAGTGATCCTTAATCAGATGAGAGTTTGTTATTGCTGCAACATGGCTGGCAGATCACAGTGTTTGCACGTTAAAGTAGCATTGTAGGGAAGAGAAACAGTTTTTTTCTCTAGGTTTTTTGTTTGTTTGTTTTGTTTTGGCCTTGTACTATTTTCTATCAGGATAATGACTATATCCCACACAAACCGTTTATCTTCATATCTTAAGGTATTATATTATACCTAAATTGTCTTCATTACATCCTAGTAGGTGCAGCTCAGTTACTAAATGTCAGCTATAAAACTAGGACTTGCAGGAATACGACATGAAAATAGGATGATTTATTCATATGAAAAATGCTTCTCCATTCATAGTAAAAATAAGCTATAGTCAAATAATCTGAAACTCTAATTTATTTTTGATATTACTCATAAATGATAATATTACATTATTATATTCATATGTATTACTGAATAAAAAACTGACAGTTTCGAGCTATTTAATCAATAACATACTAAAACCCTTGGGGTTTGAAATTATCCTTGGTAAAGTTGAGAAAAATTGGAAGATTAAACTCTTAATCAATAAGCTTATTTCCCATTTCTTGTGAAAGATATTGTGCAGTCACTTCATAATAAAACTTATTTTAAATCATTTCATTAAAAATGTCCAAACCAACACAAGTATTCTCTCATACGGAATAAATAATTCTATTAAATGAATCCAAATATTTTCTTTGTTTGCCTTAGAAATGGCTATCAATGGAGTTTATGTAAGTGATGAATAATAGCAACCTGAAGCCCATCCAATAAACCACATTCCCACTCCCCAAACCTGGTAAAAGATACGGTATTGAATTTGTTATAAAGTGTCATTATAGATATGGAGATTAGATTTTATACCTCAGCCAAGACCACGAATGTCCACTTGTTTATAATATCATCTTATCCCATTACATAAATCCTTTCCATCTCTGTCTAACACTTAAAATAAAATATTTGGAGAGAAGAACACATTTAAGGGTGAATAAAATATTATAACTATAAATACTCACTTTTTGCATATATGACTTAAACTTAATATTTTCTGTTCTGGAATTGGTCTAACAGATTGGCTTTAATGTTAGAATCTGAGTGTAAACTTGGCATATAGAAAAAAATCTTGTGGCTGTGATTATTTTTCTTGTCACTCTATGTTATAAATTTCTAAAATGGAAACCATAGGACTTATACAAGAAAAACGACTTGGTAGAAATGTAACCACAGGAAAAATGTTAGTAGCTTCAGTTTTATATTGTTTTCCCTAGAGGTGATACTTATTTCATAATGAAAATGCATTAAAAGACCTCTAATGTCCTAAGAGGTAGGTAAACTAATGTCTTTATGTTGCTGAAGAGAGTTTATTTTTCACATATAACATTTCAAATATATTTTCTCAGTCGTCATCTACTTTAGACATCAATTAAAAAAAAAAACCCTCAAAATCAAAATCAATGAAGTTTAAGCGTTATTTGAGATACTTTAAAAAGCCAAATCAATTATAACTAATATATTAAATTATATTATTCATTGCTGTTTTTCCATAGCAAATGTTCACATCTCCATATAGCAAATATTGGGCTTCCTTCTCCTTCTCTGTCCTCCTATTTCTTTCACTCATGAGTTACTGAACACATAAACAAATTTAAATATTAATAAAATGAAAAAAAACCTCTAACATATTTCTTTCACATAGCAGGATCTTAAGAAATGTTTTAAGTGATTGAATGAACAATTAAACATTAATAATAAATCCCAATATGTGTTTTGTTATGTTACGAGTGGTACTGCTGACCTTTTTGTATAAATAATTAACAAATTATTATAGACTCATAGTAAAGTTATGCTATAATATGTAACCCTCAGGTTACCCTCCCTAACCTGAAGAAGAGTGTAGAACATAAATATTGAAAGTTAAGGGGAAGGGACTTGCCTGGTGGTGCAGTGGTTAAGAATCCGCCTGCCAGTGCAGGGGATATGGGTTCGAGCCCTGGTCCTGGAAGATCCCACATGCCGCGGAGCAACTAAGCCCGTGAGCCACAACTACCGAGCCCACGAGCCACAACTACTGAAGTCCGCACGCCTAGAGCCTGTGCTCCGCAACAAGAGAAGCCACCGCAATGAGAAGCCCGCGCACCGCAACAAAGAGTAGCCCCCGCTCGCTGCAACTAGAGAAAGCCCAGGCCCAGCAACGAAGACCCAGCACAGCCAAAAATAAATAAATAAAAAATAAAATGTTTTCCAAAACCCAAATCAAATCAAGAAATCTTTTACTGCCATTATTCCCTTTCATTATTAGAAACTATCATACCACTTGAACTATAAAAGTATAATTCACTAAAAACACAATTATAATTTTAAGTAATGGCTAAGCGGTAATATAGTTTAATATTGCAATTTTGTTCACCTTCATTCAAAATTAATCTTTCATAGCTCCTTCTCCCACCCACAAAGCTGTTAATGGCTAAAAGCAAATATGGGCTAATATCTTTAGCAGGAAAGGCTAATTAAAAATACTTAATTAGGCTTTGGTGAGCATTTATTTTATCAATGCAGATCTTTTGAGCTGAAACATTTCTGTCTCTATTCTAGCCATTCATCTCATAGTGTTTGAAAACCTAGCCGTTAAATTCACATATGAATTTCATTTTGACATAGGTAATGGATTCAGATAATATGTCCACTTACATTCATGCCAGATATACACTATTTACCCCTTCAGATGAACTCTTTCCTCTTCTCGCCCCTGTTTGGGTGCAGGCTGACTACATGATTATATCGAAGAGGTGTCTTATCCAAGGTCCCCCAGTTGAGTTCGGCTAATTAGGAGCCCTGGCAGAAAATTGGAGGAAGGAAGAGAGTGAGGTCAGGATATTTTATTCCTCTGGTTGGCTGTCTGTGCGATTGTTTCTGCTGGGTATGTCCTCAGACTGAAGGGATGCTTCTCTCAAGACAGTCTTATATGCATTTCTCTCTTCTTATGGGTTCTAGTAACTGCCCCTTCCTTGTCCCTTTGGGCTTGTGGGTGGTAACAACTCTGTTTCTAGCCCTCAGTGACTGTACTATCCTTTGTGGTTCCTCTGCACTCCGGCCACGTTTTGTAAATAGTCCTTTTGTAAATGAACTCTTCTTGAATCATCCTAGGTTGAAGGTACGCTTTTTTTCTTATTGGGATACACTAAGCTATGGTATAGGGTCTAAACATAGCAGATTATTAATCTTATATTAGACCTGTAAGTACCATGATTGATAAATACATCCTTGATGCACATATTAGTCTCTGTGGAGTTCTTAATCTCCCAGTGTACACTTGACACTGCTGATGAAAGTTGAACTTAGGCTGGAAGGAAATAAGGTGGTCATTGGAAAAGACATGCAGTTGGGATTTGGCTTCTTCATGTTTTTTTAGGTCTTCTGGTCCATCATAATCATGTAAAGCTATTTTATGCATCTATTTGATTTGTAACTCTATTATTAGAGGATTCAAATTTAGATAACCACTAATATTCAAGACAGCTATTTTTAAAAGAAATCTCCATTATCAATGTCTTCACTTCTTACAGGTTTCTTGTTACTCCTCCTTGTTGCCTTGACAGATATTTAGCATCATTGGGTACTCCTTCCTGATCATAGAAATCCAATCAACTGCAAGATCGAATTGATTCCATCTCCTGTTCTGGAACTTACTCTCCAAATCTTCTGCTAGCAGCCTCGTTTAGGCTGTTCATCCAGGTTAAATTCTAAAATTGCAAATCTGATCACCTAACTTTCCTAACACCATCAATAAATTCTTTGCCCTTAGGATAAAAGCCAAATGTCATTTCTTGGATTATAAGGCCCTCCATGATTTTGTTTGTGCCTATATCTCAACTTCATTTCTTAAAACACATTTTAAATCCCAACCGTATTAAATTTCTTTCAATTTGCTCCTTTGTCCATATTATGCTTTTTCTTTAATGTGGGTCTTCACATTTGTCTGCAGAACATCTTCCCACACTTGGCCCCAATGCTATATGCTCCCTTTGCAAAATCCTGAAATTTCTTACCATGGTGGGAAGAACTTCGTTGTACTGAATATCTAAGTAATACTGGTCTACTCCATAACGATATTCATTGATAGAATATCCCAAGGTAAACAGTTCCAGTTTGAGTTCCTGCCTCAACCGAGAACCCCAGCTCTTTCTATCTTTTCACATCATCAGCATCCTGTCTTCCATCTGGAAATTTGTTGCCCTGTGTTCACATTTTATATGCTCTAGTTCCTGACATCCAAACAATGAACAGTTATATTCAGAAGCAGGAAGGACAGCATGAGAAAGAAAATGCTCTCCGTTCACCTCCCGCACCTCTCTAGTATCAGGGAGAAAACTTTTTCTTAAGTCTTCAGCTAACATGCTTCTGTGGCAGGTTGACCAGACTTGATATTTCAACCACCCTTACACCAATCGCTTGCATGAGATTGCTGATTGGCTCACGTTAGTCATGATTCACCCTCTACGACTAAACACAGTTAGTCCTGAATAAACATGGGATTCCTTAACAAGGAAGAAGAGTGGCTGTGATAAGCAACCAGAGATGTCTGCTGAACCGAGTTTATCTCTGGAGCTACCACAGGATTCTTCCCCGTGATCCTCATTCTCTCAGCCTCCTTCTACTACACTATATTCTCGTTATCCTGAACTTCTTTTAGTTTCTAGAAAGTTCTATGTGCTCTTAGCATCCATGCCTTGGTGTGCCTATGCTTAGAACAGATTTTCCCTTTGCTCAACTAGCGTTTCTTAACCTTCTAGGTCTCAGCTCTGACTTTGGTTGCTCAGTGATTTCATTGTCTGTGCAAATCAAGTGACGCGACCTCCTTTTAACTAGTGTTTCTCCCAATCATGAATCCCGCTAGGCTACATAGACTACATAAATACTTTGATGTAACTGATAAGTCCGCCTTCCTCTCTCATACTTCCTTTGAGCCTGTGATCTCTTTCCTGTTTTGTCAATAAGAAGTTTGTTTCAGGGAAAAGATTTACAACAGAGAAAAGTCTTTCGTATTTCAAGAGCTGAGGCCCAGGGGGAACTCAGAGGACGGAGGGTTGGAGCAAGGCTTCTGGTAGCTCTCAACTCCAGTCCAGAAAGGATTCCCTGGATTGATGGGAGGAGAGTTGCAGGGGAAGCCAGGGAGGGTGTGTGCTGATGTGTGTTCTTGTGAATGGAGTTACAGGTCCCACCAGCAGAGGGGACAACGGACACTTCACGTGGGTCTGGGAGAAGAGAGACCTTGTCTGTCAGACCTGGGAGAGGTGACAAAGCCTCGGTTTTCCCATATGTGGGTGTGGGAAGAGAAGAGTAGAAATGCCTGCGTGCCAAGGCAGAGGAACCTGGGCACCTCACGCATGAGAGGATTTGAGCGTCAGAGATCAGGATGCAGGGGATGAAGAGGCTCTGTTGGCTCCAGTAAGTGGCCTTTCACCCCAAGTGACATGAGAGAAACAATGTAGTACTATGAACCCGAAGAGGATAACAAAAGAGTCAGAGAGCCTGACAGGGCTTAGTAGCTGCAACAAGGTCTTTAGAGTGATGGATGGATGAAGGAACACTTGACAGGAGAAGGACATCTCAGGCAATGCTGCTGTGCACAGCGACCAGCCCAGGACAGAGCCTCCCAGCAATCCCTGGGTACTATATGAACCTGAGAACACAGACATGGCCCTGGGCAAAGCGAGGAGAGTAGTAGGGCGTTGTTGCTAAATTGATTAAATTTCTATTAACTCGTAGAATGGGGACTTAAAAGAGAAATTAAGTTATTATGGAAGAAACTTGTACTCTTGCTTATTGAAATTTCCTCCTGCAATATATGAGCACCTGCCTGAGTCATAGGGTCCTTGGGCAGCAGCCTGTGCCACTTGGTCCTGTTGTCAAACCAGGACCTGTCACAGCACACAGCAGACGAATGCTTGAGAAGTATTGTATGGACCAATCAGTAGTAAGATAGCATGGGGGTGGAATACACTCTGCAATATTTTATAGAGATCAGGGAGGATTGGATGGAAATAAATGAAACTATGGATTAAAAATCTATCTAGTTAGATTATTATTATTATAACTAATGTTATATTAAAATACCTCACAGGAAAAAAGGCATTTACACGTCAAATGTGTTTGTGCTTTTCTGAATAATTCATATTGCATGTTTTAAAGAATATGCAAAACTTCTCAAACACAAGATATCTGTATTATGATGGGGGTTGCATGCTCAAATTTTTATGCAGATATATGTCTATACGTATTTTAGAAAAATATATGTAATATTGGAAATGAAACAATTATACTATATGCATTCATTCTTTACTGAATTATGGGCTAGAAACCTATCATTTGAGTAGAAGATTAAACCTCTGGCTGAAATACCATCATGTTTCTAATAAAAACTGAACAGATTTCACTGTTTGAAAAGAATTGAATGTTACAGAAAACCAGCAACCTAATAACCCAGAGCATGCAGGATTCCAATAAAATAATTACTTGTTCTAATCATTATGTACCTAGCTCTGCGGTTACTCTTTCTTTATCTTTTACATGGGGGAAAACGAAAATTGTAACTTCCTGTTCAAAGTATTCAGAAATAAAATAACCCAGCTTTGAACAGACTCGTTTCCAACCTGAAAACATTATATATTTCTATTGTTCTTCACAAATAGAGGAGGAAAAGCAAACAAATAAAACAGAGGAAGTAATCACACAACATATTACAGCTTCCCATACGATGTTAGATTATTGTGGGAGAGCCAGCTGGTGAAATTATTGGGCTTTCACTGTTTCTCTGCTAGTTTCAAATTTGGTTTGAGCCTCTAGGGAAATGGGTTTGAATGTCTCATCTCATCCCTAGAAGCAACAAATCTCAGGAAAAAAAAAAATCAGTTCATTTCTCGGAAGGAATTTGCACTGAATATGAAGCTGAGAAGGGCTTGCAGTGTTCAGGGGTTGACCCGCATCTTCCATCAAGGTCTGGGGGAACTTAGGTCTGTGCCTGTGTGAGTCGTTCTCCAAGAACTAATTGGTTCCTCGGATCCTCTGCCTCTCCCCATGGCTTCATGGAGGTTTTCTCTTCAGCTGTGCTGAAATATGCCGGTCTGGTGGTGTGCTTTCCTCAGAGGGAGTTAGTGCTGTTTGGCAAAATAAAATAACATTGAGGACGGGCGATAAGAAAGGATGCTGGTGACGCCAACCTTATCTCCGCTGCCAGTCAGGACCTGCCTGAGTGTTCAAGGCATGAGAGGGTAGGAAATTAAGTGGTAGGAAATTGCCGATTCTTCCAACCACGTGTCTAGCCATATTTTAATTGTTCTATACCTGTAACTTCATTTAAATCTATGCAAAGCATCCCGACAAAATAAGAGACTACTGCCCCTCCTGCTTCTTTTTTCAGCTTAGAGAAAAAGTGATTTTTCTTGGTTAATGCAGAGTCAGATAAGAACTGGCCTGCTCCCTCCTGAGCAAGCCCTCTTTCATGATCCATGCGATAAGCCTGAATCACCAAAGAAGCCAAAAATATATAATATCAGTTAAAACCAGCAATAAATTGCCTACTGCAGTATATTGCAGTAATGCCTTATAAGTGCTAACGTTAAGAAAAAGGATGAGATTGAGAGGCATATGTTAGTGTTTGTTTGGAAGCTCTTTCCCCAGTCCCTAGGGTTTCAGCATCAGCTTGAAATTAGGAAGTACTGCCCAGGCAGCAGGAGCTCAGGAATACCCAATTTTTAATACAATTATAAAACAAAACAAAAAAAAAAACCACTCAGAGCTGATATTTCTTTCTTCAATTACGAAAATGAATTGTGTTTGAAGGCTGTCTCCCAAAGCCTGGACTGTGGTCAATTATTTGAACAAGAAAAAGCACAGAGAAACACATTTTTGTGAAAAGAACAAAATTTCACCTAAATTTATGAAGTATTAGCTGAGCTTTTGAAACGTATAAATTATGTGAAACAGTCCATCAAGCCAGTCATATCTGAGCCTTGTCACCATGCACAATATCCTTTTGTTGCCTATAAACTATTGTTCCATCCTAATAAGGAAACGACTCTGGGTATAATGATATGTTTTTCCCCTTCTTAGTAATGAGCGTATTAGTCTGAATCAAAAGACAAAATCTGTTTTATATTCTTTTTCTGGCACGGAGCTATAAACATGTACTCCAGTACAACTTAGAAAGTAGAGAACTTAGCAAAACTTGTGTTTTGGAATGCTCAAAATTTCTGAGTCATTACATTCCACTGAGCTTTTGCAGATCAGCATATGCAGCATATTTTAGACCTATGGCATATTTCAACAGCATAAGTCCACTCAGCCAGTCATGACCTTCAGTCACCCCCAGAGACTTTTGTTTCCTCTCTGTGTCTGATAAGCACTGGCAAGAAGGTTGTGAACGATTTCAAAGGGACCACTGTCCCCTGGAAGCTCCCCACTACCCATTAGCTCGCTCTGGTATCCTCTGAGCCAAACGATCTTCCAAGTCATTACAAGGACTCTTTGGTGATAGTAGTTAAAGGGCTTCAGGGTCATTTATGGAAGAAAGCATTTATTATCATCTGTTCACACACATAGAAATAACACAATGCCCAGGGCACATACATTTCATTTCTTATTATCTTTGTTAATGCCTCTTATCATTATCTCAGACTCTCCAGAGTTGTAGCAGGGGGTTAGACGACGGACAAATGGAAGCCCCATTCTGCTGGAGGGTCATGGAAGCAAAAATGAAACCATAATGTCAGCAATGAATGATGAGCTACAAACGCTGCCATGAACTCAGCTGAGCATGGAGAATCTAGACACCGTGATATATTTCCAGCCTTCGGGGAGGTGTTTCTGCAATAAGGAACCTGCTTTCTGAAGAGAACAACTCTTGTTTGTTCTGAGGGGGTTCTCTATTCTGTCTCTTGTAATGAAGACTCCAAATTCAGAAAGGGAGAGCTTTCTTGTGGGAGTTGCTTTAGCTGAACTAAGGGTGTGTCTTGGTGAGCTTGGACTTTGGTAACAAAATACCACTCAGTAGATTGAGTGGCTTAAAGAGCAGACATTTGTTTCTCACAGTTCTGGAAGATGGTAAATCCAAGATCAAGGTGCCGTCAGATTCGGTTCTTGGCGAAGCTTCTCTTCCGGGCTTGCAAAGTACTGCTATCTCTCTGTGTGCTCACACAACCTTTTTTTTTCATGGGTGGTGAGAGAGAGAGAAATCTCTTGTCTCTTCCTCTTCTTATAAGGCACTAAGCCCATCTTGGAGACTATACTCATCACCTCATCTAAAGCTAATTAATTATCTACCAAAGGCCCCATCCCCAAATACAATTACTTTGGAGATCAGGGCTTCAGCATATGACTCTTGTTGGGACATAATTCAGTCCATAACAGGTATGGTGAGCTTTCGTCCACAGAGGGACCTTCTCTGCTGTAGGTACCTCCCTTCATGAAGTTTCCACGGACCCATCTCATTCCACTTAGGTCTTTAAAATTGCACATGACCGTTTGATGATTTAGCAAGGATAAGTTTTGTGATGATGACAGCTGGCTTCACACCCGAAGAGATGTGTTATCACTTTATTTGCAAATATTAGACTCATAACTGTCAACGTGGCAGAATAAATCACATTAATTGTGTTTTTCATCTCATCACAATAAACAGAAGAAAAAGCAAGTATTATTATTGGCTTTTAAATCACTAGAAACTAAAGCATTTGTACAGCGAAGGAAACCATCAACAAAATGAAAAGGCAACCTACAAAATGGGAGAAAATATTTGCAAATGATATATCCAATAAGGGGTTAATATCCCAAATATATAAAGATCTCATACAATTCAATATTAAAAAACCAATTTGATTAAAAAATGGGCAGAGGACCTGAACAGACATTTTTCCAAAGAAGACATACAGATTATCCAACAGACATATGAAAAGATACTCAACATTACTAGTCATTAGGGAAATGCAAATCAAAACCACAATGAGCTATCATCTCACACTTTTCAGAATGGCTATCATCAAAAAGACAACAAATAACAAGCGTTGGCAAGGATATGGAGAAAAGGGTTCCCCCATGCACTCTTTGTGGAAACGTAAATTGGTGCAGCCACTGTGGAAAACAGTTTGAAGGGTTCCTCAAAAAATTACAAATGTTCCTTTTCTCAGATCTGAATCTTTTATTATTATTATTACTCAATTGCTTGTATTACGACAGAAAACAAGACTGGGTAAAAGGGAAAATAATATAGTTTTCAACACAATTGAATACACTGTTGAGAGGGGGGTCCCTTTTCTTTCACGTGGGAGAACAATCATGGAAAACTATTTAGGTAGGGATAGACTCAGAAAGCACCCTTCTCTTAAAATGGCATTCAAAGACAGCTGATGATTCAGATGGAGCAAAATTCTTGGTAAGCTGTGACAAATCACCTCCAAAGTTCACACGTCCCATTGGAAGCACTGTGGAAATCTTTCTCTAGCAGTAGTAATGCCAAGAGAAAGACAGTAAATGAAACTATTCCTAATGTGTTCTGGTATTGTAAACATATGTGCATTATATTCAAACACTCAGGATAACTTACTTACTGCACAGGCCAATTAGATCACCTCCAATCACATGTGGAAGGAGCTCAGGCTAATCTAATTGGTTCAGGGATGTTCCATTTAGTTCTGTGTTTCTGAGGCCTTTATAATATTACAAACTCATCTGTAAACATGCTCTCCCGTGAGGAGAGCTCCTGCTCCTGGAAATAGAAATTCAGCAGAATACAGTTTGGAAAAATAACAATCTTAATGTGATTCTCAAATTTGAAATTTAAAAAAATCACTTTATTGAAGTATGATTGACATTAAAAAGACTGTACATAATTAATATATACAACTTGGTGAGTTTGGAGATAAGTATACCCCTGTGAAATCATCACCACAATCTATGCCGTAAATATATCCATCACCTCCAAAAATTTCTTCCCAACCCCTTTATTTATTATTATTACCATTATCATTTTTATTATCTTGTGATGAGAACACTTAACATAAGATCTATCCTCTTAGCTAATTTTTAAGTATACAATATAGTATTGTTAACCATATATAGGCACTGTGACCTATAGTAGCTCTGTAGGACTTATTCATCTTATAAATAAAACTTTGTATCCTTTGACTAATACCTCTCTATTTACCTCACCACGCACCCCCATCTCCTAGCCACCACCATTCTACTTTGCTTCTAGGAATTTGATCACTTTAGAGTCTTTTTTCAGTGGTATCATTGTAGTATTTATCCTTCTTGTCTGATTTATTCACTTAGCATAAGTCCCCCAAGTTCATCCATGCTATCGCAAATGGTAGGAATTCTTTCTTTTTAAAAAAAACAAATAATATTCCATTTTATGTATACACTACCTTTTCTTTATCCATTCATCCACTGATGAACATTTAGGTTGCTTCCATGTCTTGGCTATTGCGAATAATGCTGCAACAAACATAGCAATGCAGGTATCTCTTCAAAGTCCTAATTCCTTTGTATATATAAGCAGAAGTGGGGATTCTGGATCACATGGTAGTTCTATTTTTAATTTTTTGAGCAACCTCCATACTATTTTCCAGAGTGACTGCCCCAATTTACGTTCCCACCAACAATGTACAAGGGCTCCCTTTCTGCCACATTCTTACCAATACTTGTTATCTTCTATTTCGTTTTGTTTTGTTTTGATACTAACCATCCTAACAGTGTGAGGTGATATTTCATTGTAATTTTGATTTGCATTTCCCTGGCAACAGCAGCAAAAATTGATGTGTGGAATTATGTCAAACTAAAATGTTTCTGCAGAGCAAAGGAAACAATCAACAAAATGAGAAGGCAACCTACAGAATGAGAGAAAGTATTTGCAAACCAAATATTTGATAAAGAATTAATATCCAAAATACATAAGGAACTCCTACAATTTAATAGCAAACAAACAAAACCCAATCTTAAAATGGGCAAAGAAACTGAATAGACATTTCTGCAAAGAATACATATGAATGGTCAACAAGTATATGAAAAGCTGTTCAACATCATCAATCATTATGGAAACATAATATATTATAGAATATATTACAGAAACATAGAATTTTTAAAGACCTATTTAAAAGCAAATGATTTTCTAGGCAGGTGGATGTACTAGATGCAATCTGAAGGTCCTTTTGATACCTGTGTCAGGGAGGTAAATAGGAAGGACCTATGTCCACGCAGTACAGTTCACAATGACCCTGAGCATTTGCTTAAATTCATTCATTCATTCAGGAAAGCAATAATACTCTGAATTTAAATAGTACATTATTTATTAAACTCACAGTCTCACTTCAATAAAGATCTGGAGTGAGAAACAAAAAACTGCAAGGGTGAAAACATAGACAATTACTTTTCTTAATTTGTAAAGATATAAACCCTTATAAGCAAAGTCAAATGTCAAGGGCAATAATGAATAAATTTTTGTTGTTTAGGACGGTAAAAATTTATTGTCCTATAAAGCTCATAAAATATTTGTCCCGCATTGTATTCAAAACACCTCTGTAACAAGGCGATATCGTAAACATGTCTCTCTATAAATGCTAACAAATAGGTAAGCTTTGATGAAATGTCAGTGCAGAGTTGAAGAAGCTTTGTAATTCATAACAATAATAATTAGCATAATCATCTTTACTTGTCAAAGTGACTCATCCAAAGTCACATGAAGCGAAAGGTGGTCCAGGACAAGGACACACTCTCAGATATATCTATCTAAGAAAATTGTCATAAAGTAAAGAAGATAAATATTTAAATACTTTTATAAGGATATAGAGAGAGAAACTAAGGAGTAATAATAATAGCAAAATTAGTTCCCTTGAAACCTGTCTTAATGTGCTTTTCCACACAACATTGATCCAACTATTTCCCACACTTTATCACTAAAAGATAAAATCAGAATAGTCTTGGGATAAAAGGGATAGAAGTGACTTCAGAATTTATTTTATATAAGATCCCATGTGACTCTTGTGTCTCTTTTATTACATAAATATTTCATTCATTTCACCTACTTTAGATGGGTTTAAGGTACGACGAGGCTGAAAAGGAAGTCAGGCTCAGATCGTGAAGGGTTTTGTATGTTATACAAATGTTTTTGGCATTTACCTACAAAGTTGTTAATGAAGGATTTTAAGAAAGGAAGTAACCGGATCATATCTGAGAATAGAAAAGTCACTCTGTAATAGTGTAAAGGATGATTCCTACAGGGATAGTAAATGGAGACATAGAAAATTCAGTCATAGTACTTTTACTAACCCAGGAGTGAAAGGATGAGAGCCTGTACTAGGGCATTCATGTTTGAGGTGAAAACAAAAGCACATTATAGGATGCAGTGAAAAGCAATGCAGAGAGGGAAATTTATAGCATTGAATAGATATATTAGACTAGAAGTAAGTTATAAAATAAGTTTACGTTTCCACCTAGGAAACTAGGAAAAGAAGAGCAAATTAAATCCAAAGTAAGCAGAAGAAAACAAATTAAAAATTAGAGCAAAATCAATGAAATTGAACACAGAAAATCAACAGAGAAAATCCGTAAAACCAAAAGCAGTTCCTTCGAAAAGATCAGTCCATAAAGAAGCCCCTAGCCAAGCTAAGTAAAAAAGAGAGAGAACACAAATGACTAATATGAGAAATGAAAAGAGAACACCACTACAGATCTTATGGAAATTAAAAGGATAATAAAGGAATACTATGAACAACTCTATACCCACAAATTTGATAACCTAGAGGAAATGGTCCAATTCCTTGAAAGATAAAATCTGCCAAACTCACACAGGAAGAAATATATGATCTGAATTGTTCTATATCTATTAAAGACATTGACTCAATAAATACAAACCTTCCAAAACAGAAAGCACAAGACCCATGTGGCTTCACTGGTGAATTCTGTCAAACATTTAAGGAAGAAATTATACCAATTCTCTACAATCTCTTTCAGAAAATAGAAGCAGAGGAAATACTTCCTAACTCATTCTATGTGTCCAGCATCACCCTTAATACCAAAACCAGACAAAAACATTACAAGAAAAGAAAATTATACACTAATATTTTTCACGAACATAAATGCAGAAATCCTTGACAAATTATTAGCAAATCCAACCCAAAGAAGTATAAAAAGAGTTATATACCTCAACTAAGTGGGATTTATTCCAGGTATGCAAGGCTGGTTCAATATTCAAAAACCAATTAATATAAAACATCACATTAACAGATTAAAACAGAAAAAAGCACAGATTTTAGAGATATTTAAAAGGAAGATTGACAAACCTGGTAGCCAATAGACTTCCATTTTGGGTGAAGACTTTCATGACCGTTTTCAAGGGAAAAATACAAGAATAGGAATATTTGCATTGTGGAGGGCTGGGAATGGTTGATAAGGTGATGTTGAATTCAGTTTAAACTTCTGCTTTAAAATCATATACAAAAATTCACCTACATTTTGAATTCAGGGTTCATATAGCATCTTAGAAGAGGCTAAGTAAATCAAAGATCCATCCCAGCTCTTATCTGATTGCCACTCCTCTCTACTCTCTTCCTTATGAAAAGTGAAAAGAATTGTATGTTTCAGTCAAAATGTTGTTTGCAAACCCCATTTATTTATAGCTCCAAACATTTAACATTTTGTGATTTTGAAGAAAGAATCTGATCTCTTATTGCAGGCTCCTGTGTATAGGTTACTTGAAAAAATTTGAAAGTTAATTTGGTAAAAAATTGTTCTCTAAACTTTATTGTTTTTATTGCAGTAAACACAGACAACATAAAATCTACCACTTTAACCACTTTATACTTAAAGTATACACTTTAAGTGTATACTTCAGTGGCATTAAATACATACAAAAAGTTTGTGTAGCTATCACCACTATTTATTTCCAGAATTTTTCATCATCCCAAACAGAAACTCTGCAACTCAATATTCACATACTTATATACTTAATAATTGTATACATGCATTACTGTATGTAGTAGGCAGCCTTAATGTGGCCTTCAATGATCTATGTATTCTGGTGTTCATGCCTTTGTTTAGCCCTGAGCACGGGTTGGACCTAGTGATGCACTTCTAATGAATATGGAAAAAGCGGTAGGTTGTCATTTTGAGATTAAGGTACAAAAAGACTCTGGCTTCCATCTTGACACCCTTTCTTACTTCCTCATTCATTCACTCTGAGCGAAGCCAAATGCCGTAATGTGAACAGCCTTATAAAGAAACCCATGCAGCATGGCAATGAACTGAGGGCCTCCGTCTGTCAGATCATGAGGAACTGAAACCTGCCAAAATCCACGTGAGGGAGTGTGGAAGAACATCCTTCATCGCATCTCAATTCTTGAGAAGACTGCATCCCCAGCCCACCTTGAGTGTTGCCTCACGGAAGCACTGAGCCAGAGGCACGCAGCTAAGCCACACTTGCATTCTCACCACAGAAATGTTGGAAAATAAGTATTTGCTATTTGAAGCCCCTAAGTTTAGGAGTAATTTGTTTTGTAGCTAATATACCATGCTAATTTATTGTGTAATTTTATGTTGTAAAAAATACACAACAGATCAAAAGAGGATGAGATAAAGAGTAAATATAAAATATTTTATAATATTTTTACTTGAGTGACTATTTTCACTCTAACCAAAATATTAAGTAATGTGATTAAATATGATCAATAATTTTTTTACTCTCAAATTAACCTTCTGCAATATCATGTTTAAATTCAGTTTATTTTGATGCTTGATTTTAATGGGTATCATTAATGAAAAACATCACTCCAAAGTAGATAAGAAAGGAAGAATATTGTTTGCACTTAGGAAACCATGATATTTATTTTTCAATAGCATAAGATTTTTCCTAAAAGTTCCTTAAAATGTTTCTATTTTTCTTGATAATAATCCTTGATGTCAAAATCTGATGAAGCTTTTGATTTTGATTTTTTAAAAATAAGCTATGAATTTTTTCCAATTTCTTAGTGGTGTACTCTTCGAATATTTTTAGTTCCCACATACTGTATTTGGCAATGAGTAACTACACAATGATGGAATTATTCCAAATATTGATTTCAAATCATTTTCCCACAGTATTTGTTTCTTTTGAAAAGCAGTTAGTTTCTCATTCACTGTGAAAATTTTTTGCGGGGCCCAATTAAATGTGATTATTATTTTTTTATATATATATATACTTTGCAGTACGTGGGCCTCTCACTGCTGTGGCCTCTCCCGTTGCGGAGCATAGACTCTGGACGCGCAGGCTCAGCGGCCATGGCTCACGGGCCCAGCCGCTCCTCGGCATGTGGGATCTTCCCGGACCGGGGCACGAACCCGTATCCCCTGCATCGGCAGGCGGACTCTCAACCACTGCGCCACCAGGGAAGCCGGATTATTTTTAAATTATGTATTTATTTGCTATTTGACCTCTATATATCACCTCCAACAAAATCAACAGAATCGGAACACTTGTTAATGTCCCAAAAAAGAAAAAGGCGTAACAACTTTAACTCACTGTGAAAATTTTTTGCGGGGCCCAATTAAATGTGATTATTATTTTTATATATATATATATACTTTGCAGTACGAGGGCCTCTCACTGCTGTGGCCTCTCCCGTTGCGGAGCACAGGCTTTTGCTATTTGACCTCTATATATCACCTCCAACAAAATCAACAGAATCGGAACACTTGTTAATGTCCCAAAAAAGAAAAACTTTAACAATCTTTTACACACTTTTGCCATGAAAGAACTAGAGAAATATCTCTATTTGTTTCAAAAGATATTAATGGTCATCCCAATCTCATAATGTAATGTTTTGAAATTTTTCTTGTATTTTAAAGCTCCAGGTTTTACTAAATTACCTGCACTGATTGTCCTATAACACTTTATACATCCCTTTGTTGCAATACCATCTCTGTGAGTAATATTGTGAATAATTTCACATCTGGTACTATCTCTGTAAACTTATTCTGGACATCTTTAAATAATCTTACTATTTTTTTTTTTTTTTTTGGTCAGAGCAGTTCCTCTATATATACACATTTTTCTCCTTCAAACATTGTTTGATTAATGTAAGTTTTAATGTTTGGAATACATCTTTCTAGGACCTCTTTTCTTTAGTGACTTAAAATGATTACTTCTAGATTCATTTCATTATTGGCAGAGATTCTAGAAAATAACATGATACATGATAGAAACATCTATACTTTTACAGAACTGTATAGCACACCTTTCAGGCTGCATCCTTTTTTGTATTTATTTTTTACAAACATTCAGAAACGTACTATACACATCATCCAGCAGTACTGACTAACTAAAGAATGTGGTTAGTTTGTTGCTATATTTCCTATTTATTATGACAAATACTTTTACCACGGCAGAAAGAACAGTTGTTTCCCCACTGGCATGTACCTGTCTTTCCCCTTTCATTATTTATTTAACAACTTCAACAGACACTTCCAAATGTTTATCATTAAGTTTAGTGAAATTCTATAAACTGCTGGATCAAGGCTTGTATTGCTTAAATGTCACCCGAAACAACCTAATCATTGTTTTCATGCTCTGGATGCAAAGTTGTAAATGTATTCTTATGCATCATGGGTTCTTATTATTATCAGCTAATATCACAATCTACAATTTAGAGTGAAAGCTATACCTAATACTAGTGAAGAGAAATCTGTATTTAAAATATTCTTCTTGATGATCGTATAATATTTCATATATATGCGCACACACACACATATACACACAGAGAGAAATACACACACATAGATATTCAATTAGAATATCTATATCTATCATACATATGTAAAAAACAATTAAAAAAAACAATTTTGCAGTATATCTGACAGAGTTCATACCATGAGTAAAGTGTCAACTCTGCAATTTTCTTGTTTTCTGGTGTTGGCATTATTAGCATTTTCCTCTCGGCTGGAAATGGCAGGTTAATGCTAGCAACCATTCCATTCTCCCCTGGGCTTTCCTTTTACTGCAGGTTGTGGAAGACTTTCCCAGACTCCTTAGCCAGCAGGGCTCTCCAGAGAGTTTAGTTTCTACCAACAAAAAGCAGTTCAGAAGACTTGTAAGGCGGAAGGGTGCTCCAAGCCATTCCATCTTCTGCAGGTAGTGGAGGAAGGGGTGCCTGGACTTAGGTAGCTGAGAGTAGTAAGCACAGCTGGCCAAATGCCATCCTCTTACAATCATCATCTTCAGGGCCATGGCAGTGGTGACCATGACCTTGATCACAGTTTCCTGCATTTCCTGAGCCTGGAATGGCAGCAGCACTTCCTAGTTTTCTGCAGCAACAACTGAGAATTGGTGGTGATTTTACTCTTTCAGGACTTCCAATAGTTTTCTAATCACCTCATTCCCTGAATTAAGTCCATTTCTGCTTGAAATACTATAGAATGATTTTTATTTTCCTGAGCTAACCTGGGATTATTCAAAGCCACTTGTCTATTTGGAGAGACTTTTCTTCATTAAAACTAGACAAGCCCACATAAACTACAAAACACCACAAGATGCTTATATAAAGACACACTAAGATGTTCTCCTTAGGAAGTCTCCTGTAACATAGGAGCTTAACTGATTCCTTACCTTTGTAGATAAAAATATAAATAACAGTTGCATTATTTCTTCCTACATCCAGTAGATCATCTTGTACTGTGTAGAATGAGTGCATTTCACTTTTAATGCTTCAGATAATTAGGGAAATAACTTAAATTTTCTAGACTTTCTGACTGTTGTGATTCTACAGTTAAAATAACAGGATCTTACAATTTAATTGATTCTTTAACTGAAATAATAGGATGAAAACAATAAGTCTTCCTTCTGGCCTTCTCTTTGAGTTTTTTCTTTCTTTTTTACAATTTTACTTTTAAATTTTTATTTATTTATTTTTTACAGTAGGTCCTTGTTGGTTATCTGTTTTAAATATAGCAGTGTGTCCATGTCAATACCAAACTCTCGATCTACCCTTTCCCCTACCCTTCCCCACCTGGTAACCATAAATTCATTTTCTAAGTCTGTGAGTCTGTTTCTGTTTTGTAAATAAGTTCATTTGTATCATTTTTTAAGATTCTGCATGTAAGCAATATCATATGATATTTGTCTTTCTCTGTCTGACTTACTTCACTTAGTATGATCATCTCCAGGTCCATCCATGTTGCTGCAAATGGCATTATTTCATTCTTATTTTATGGCTGAGTAATATTCCATTGTATATATGTACCATATCTTCTTTATCCATTCAACTGCCGATGGACATTTAGGTTGCTTCCATGTCTTGGCTGTTGTAAACAGTGCGGTAATGAACATTGAGGAGCAGGTAACCTTTCAAACCATGGTTTTCTCCGGATATACGCACAGGGGTGGCATTGCTGGATCACATGGTAGCTATATTTTTAGTTTCTTAAGGAACCTCTTTTCTGTTCTCCATAGCGGCTGCACCAATTTACATTCCCACCAACAGTGTAGGAGGGTTCCCTTTTCTCCACACCCTCTCCAGCATTTATTGTTTGTAGATTTTTTGATGATGGCCATTCTGACTGGTGTGAGGTGTTGTCTTACTGTAGTTTTGGTTTGCATTTCTGTAATAATTAGCCATGTTGAGCATCTTTTCATGTGTCTCTTGCCCATCTGTATGTCTTCTTTGGAGAAATGTCTATTTAGGTCTTCTGCCCATTTTCTGACTGGGTTGTTTTTTGGATATTGAGCCACATGTGCTGTTTGTACATTTTGGCGACTAATCCCTTGTCGGTGACATCGTTTGCAAATATTTTCTCCCCTTCTACAGTTGTCTTTTCGTTTTGTTTGTGGTTTCCTTAAATTTTTAAATTTAAATGTGTCTTTCTTCTAATGCAGTTCTTACCCAAAGTTCCCCTTCCTTACTTAAAGCATCACTCAGATTCTTGTATCCTGGTATTAAAAAGTTCTAAAACATGAATAGAAAATATTTTAATTCTGATTATATAAATCACACCAATAAGCTCTTTAATTCAGTCAATGAGCTGATATTTATAGACCGCTTTCCGTGGACAAGGCACTGTGTTACGTGAAATGAGTGTTTTGGACTGAGTGTTTGTGCTCCTCCCAAATTCATAGGTTGAAACCCTAATGTGGTGATATTTGGAGACTGAGACTTTGGGAAATAATTAAGTTTAGATGAGGGCATGATGATGGGACCTTCAGGATGGGATTGGTACCTTTATAAGAAGAGACACCATAGAGGAAATCTCTCTCTCTGTGCCTCTCTGTCTCTCTCTCTGTCTGTCTCTCTCTCTCTTTCTCCATGCAAGCACAAAGAAGAAGTCATGTGAGCACACAGTAAGATGGTGACCATCTACAAGACAGGAAGAGAGCTCTCAGCAGACGCCAACTATGCTGGCACCCTGATCATGGACTTCTAGCCTCCAGAACCTCAGAAAATAAATCTCTGTTGTTCAGGCAACCCAGTCTATAGTATTTTCTTGTGGCAGTCAAGGCGAATGAGGAAGTCACAGAATATAAGACATAGTCGCTTGCTCCAGGGCATATAAAATAACCAACAATACAAACAGTGCAAGGTAGAAGAATTAACAACCCAAGATAGGATAGCTCACAAATATAATAGAAATTTAGGAAAGAGAGATCATTTTGGCTTAGGCCAAAGCCAAAAGGAATTGAGAGAAAAAATCTTATTCCTAATATATTGTTCTATCATCCAGCAGATGACAAAGAGACATGAAGCTTAAATGTATTCCACAAGTGAGGGCTTTCCCCTGTAAAATCCATACACCTCTCTTATTTTTTATTTCTCTTTCTTTTACATTCTCATTTCTCTTCACACCCTTTTGTACTCACCAGCACATTTCAGCATGCCTCTGAGATGTGACTGATACTGTGATGGAAAAAAGATCCACTAAGAACAACTGCGCTTACTTTTTTATTTTAATGATAAATCTGGAAAGCTTCCCAGATGAAACATTTATTACACTAAATGTATTCTGCTGAGGAGGAAATTGACCAGAGAAGCATCGGGCAACTACATGTATTTACAGTACGTTGACCTCCCTTTTCCCCATTTCTGTGAAACATCTGTGAGTGATCTCGCCAACATTTTTGGCCTATGACTGGTTATTTGAAAACAGACATTTGAATTTCAGATACGTGCATTTATATTTATGTAGCCAATGAGCCATCCTCACGAGACATTTGGAAATAAAAAAGCCAGTGCCTTGTTTAGTGGAGATTGACAGAAAGTTAGATGCTTGTTTATTGTTTTGGTTTTTTTATATGTTTAAATCATACTACTTTATGCAAATGATTTAAATTTTAAAAGAAGAATGGTAACAGTGAATTCTTTATTTATAAGTCTTGCAGAAGAGAATTTGTGCTCATTACACTGTTAGGCATTAGCAGAGGATTCTTGGGCATTTCTCCTGGGGTTCTAGGTTAGTAGATGCGTTAGGAGAAAAAACCATTTCATCAGCCTATGGAGGGTCTGTGACCTAAGAAGAATGAGAGAGAAAATAATACGGGGGAGATGAGTTACTACTGGAAGAAGATTTTGAGGTAATTTGGGATAATTCCCACTAAAGGGGTTTTATATGGAGTTTTCAATACTGGAACCTTGTGAGTGAATCAGGAAGGCAGGCGGATAGCACCTTAATCCTCCATACTGTGCTCTTGGGACCAGGTCCATCTTCCATTGACCTGGGTTCCAGATCTCTTTATTAGTTGAGAGGAAGTAATCATATGACATACTAATTAGTTGCCCTATCAAATTGGGCTTTAAATGGCCCAAAGAAAGGAAAGCATAATGGCCAAGAGCCTCGTACGACTCTCAATTATGCAGTTTCGTGGTGTTGTGATTAGTCCTGAGGCAAATAATGTGCTTTGAGGATCACTTGGTGTCACACGCACCGAGAACTGAGTCCTGGTGTCACACTTACTGACCGTGTGATTTTACACAGAGACTTAGCCTCTTTAAGCCAAAATTTCTTTATCTAAAAAGTGGGAGGGATGGGACCTGCCTCATCCAATTATTCTGAGGATAAATAAATTGATGGAAACCAAGTGATTATTAAGGTGTCTGACACAAAGGTGATATGAATCTCATTTCATATTTTTCTCATTACACTTTCACATTTGGGGTTTCGTTTAATCCTGGAAATCAGTGTTTATACGATACCTGCATAGTAGTATTACAACTAGGGTTGATAGATGAATTTTTATAGTGGTGTAACTTCCATTTCCTTTAAAGCTCCATATTTCCATTCAAGCAGCCCACTGAAAAGTGTTCACAGTGCTTTGCTGAGCTCACCCTCTTTAGGGGAGTGGAGGGACTCTGGTACTCACCTTTCTGGGATTAGAATCCCACTCTACTCAGCTGTAATAATTGGAAAGAAGATATGGAGAGACTTTGCCCCTAAAATTTTCTTAGAGTATATATACATATAGTAATTGCTTAGAG
This sequence comes from Physeter macrocephalus, assembly GCF_002837175.3. NCBI lineage: Eukaryota > Metazoa > Chordata > Mammalia > Artiodactyla > Physeteridae > Physeter > Physeter macrocephalus. The sequence goes on from NC_041228.1 coordinate 74,106,662, forward strand.
TAAATCATATTTGAGCAAATGGAGATGTAAAGTTTATTTGCCTATGTTCTTTGTTGCATGCATATGTGTGTTTATTGGAGGTGTAAAACTGTCTAAAGAGTCAGCTGCATCTACAATAAACACGGCAGTGATAACCACATGAATAAACTACAGTGCTATTCTGGCAAAACATTTTTGTTTAATTCCAATTTTTCTAAAGGCGATGCTGTCTTTTGGTTGGTGAGGTTCACTTCAGCATGAACCTCTTTTATGTAGGGTCTTAGAGCAACAGTTGGAAACTGCATTAAAAAAATCTCCATTAAAATACCTCATCTCCCTGAAGTGGCTGAAGTAAAGCATAACACTGCTCCTTAGTTGAAATATAATGATCTGGACTTACAGTATGTTAAAAACTTTTGTCATTGAATAAATTTCACAGTAGGGAAGGCATACTGTATGTCACAGAACATTAAAATGATCATTCAACCAAAAGAAAATAATAATCTGGCTAGACCATAAGTCTCAGGCACCCTCAGTGACTATTAGGTATCTACCAAAATTCACTGTCTAATGATTTGATTTCAATCAACCCAATCTATCAACCTTATGGGGTGATTAAAACTACATTACTCCATTAAGATTAACTCCTGACTTCTGGGAATTAGAATTTTGTGAAGTAAAACACCAGATTGAGAGTCTCAGATCTGGAAACTACAGATGGTTAGTAGAGGTGATTTTTAAAACTTCCACTGGACTTGGGAATATGAGTGTACGTTTTTCTGTTTTTCTGTTCAAAATGTCCTGTTAAATACCTTCTATGGTTTAAAAAGCATGCATTTCTCTTGAAACCAGTACCTTATACATTATCCATTTTCAGAAAGGATACAATTCAGTCCAGAAATATCATATCAAGCCCCTCTCACCATGTCTGTAGCCTTTGAGCTCCCTCAGGTATGTAATCAGGAGGTGTCTACTTACATATTGGGGGGAGTGAGGTCCATTAATCACAAAAAAGCATTCTTTATGTAGCAAAAGGGGCTCACTCCACACTTCTCCACATAAAGACATGACATTCAAGTAGAAATGGATGGAATTTGTTTTTATGAATAGGGTCCTTGCTGACTAATTCTTTTTCTGGGGAGGGTAATGGGCAAATGCTATCCAGATGCATTCCTCTGGAACTCGTCCCAGTTTGGGAAAGTGAAAACTACTGTACTTGCAGTATAATAAAGGGCAGTCAGAGAAACATGATAGCTCCATAAATAGTGCGGTACTGTTCCTCTGCCCTGTCTGGTGTCATGAAGCCAGAGTTGTTACAGAGATCTTCCATGCCACACGGAGGACTGAGGTTCATCCAACATCATTACTCCTTCCTTAACTCATGTTGTAGTCACAGCAAAACTGAATCAAAATGGGATCAAAATAATCTAAATCTGCTCAAAACCAAAAACAAAAAGGAATGAACTGACCTGTACCTATGTGTTTTCCCAATTCAATTGTTAAGCAAAGGAAGAACTATTACCCCCTTTTCCCCCTAGAAACTTTCTTCTCTCTTATCACAAATTCTTACCCAGGTCTACCCCTCCTTTTCTTAGCCTTCTCTTCCATCTGAAACCCACTACTTTGCTCACCTATTGGATTGAATGCAGCCCATGACTCTATTCAGTCCTCATCTCATTCTATAGCTTCTTCTTGGCCGTCTTTTTGATACCTATGTTTCCAATCGAACCTTTATTTTGTCTCACCTTTTTATCGCCAAGGAGTACATATAGCCTTGAGTTATTTGTATAAATATTATTTATATATGGATTTAAAGATTTAAACAATGTGTAGTTTGTTATTTGTACTTGCATAAACTTACTATACAGAGGCTTGCATAGATTTAACTATACAGAGGGTTCTAATAGTAACTTCCAGTCCCTTCTCATTGTGACATTGTTGATCACCCTTATTTGGTGAGGGTAAAAGGAAGTATTTCTGGTCTAGGGTGGAATCAGATGTTCTGGATTAGGATCCTGTGTTCATTGCTTACTGTTTGTGTGGCTATAGCCATACTATTTAAACATTTTGCGTTAGTATCTGCTTCCGAGAAATGAGTGAACACTTAAAACTACGTATTGAAAAGATCCACGGTGTACCTGGGAGACTTGACATGGAAGATAATTTCTGACACATCCTAGTATATCAGTCAGCTCGGGCTGCCATAACGAGATTCCACAGACTGGTAGCTTAAACAACAGAAATGTATTTTCTTACAGTTCTGGTGGCTGGAAGTCCAAGATCAAGGTGAGGAGGGTTGGTTTCTGATGGGGCTTCTCTTCCTGGCTTGTAGAAGACTGTCTTCTTGCTGTGTCCTCACGTGGCCTTTCCTCTGTGCATGTACTCAGAGATGGAGAGAGGGAGACGGAGAGAGAGAGCAGTGGTGTCTCTTCCTCTTCTTATAAAAACATCGGTCCTATGACATTATGCCCCATCCGTATGTGCTCATTTAACCTTAATTACTTCCTTAAAGAACCTATCTCCAAAACAGTCATAGTCTGAGATACTGGGGCTTAGGGCTTCAACATATGAATTGGGGCAGGGTATACAATTTAGCCCATAACACTTGGTAAAATCATTAGACTTTAAAGGCAAAAATGGAAACAATAGAAGACATATCATAGTACTATTGGTGAAGATTACACTAATATATTTTGATGGTTCCCCAAATTATGCCTCTAGTTTCATACTCTACTCTTAGCTCCAGGTGTAGATATTCAATTGGATACATTCCCAAAGATGTTCCCTGGGAACTTCAAGTTCATCCTTGTCTTCACTTCTTTCATCCCATCTGCGTCTCTACACCATCTATTTTCTCCTGAAACCACAGACTGATTTACTCACCAAAAGCAGATACTTAGAAATCCTACAGAACTCCTAATGCCCACATTTGACAAAGCATCCAGTTTGCCACTTTTACCTCCAAAATGCCGATTAAATCTGACTTACAATCTCCACCTGCTGTATAATTAACTTTAAGTTAGTATAGCTGACTTTATATTTAAAAAATCAATTTTTGTAAAAATAGTACACATTCTTTGAAAAAAGTTAAAATAACTCTAAAAAGTACAAGGAATATTTAAAAAGGTACTACCCAAAGATTATCGATGTTTAATATTCTGGGGACGATGTTTTCAGCCACAACTTTCTGTATGTTTATTATGTATACTTTATAATATATACGGGTCTTTTTATTTCACAATATACTCTAAAATATGTAGTACTTTATAATATAAAGTACATGATAGAGAATAGAATATAAATTATATATTTTATAGCAAACGGAATAGATATGATACTCTATACTGTATATAAAGTATATATAATATTATACAGAGTGGATAATATATATGCTATTATAAGAGAGTATATACATATAGATATACCATAATATAATATACTGTAGTATAGTGTAATCCAGTATGTGTATATATATATACGTATTGGATTACACCATATATATATGGTGCTCTATAATAATATACAGGGTTCTCTATTACTGCTTTATAATGTCAGTGTTAGGTTTCCAGGAGACTCATCTGGTCTCTGTGTCTCCCATCTGGTCCCTCATTAATCCAAAATCCACTTGATGGACAATGTTGACAGAACTCAGGAAAGTTCCCTTGGACTTCAGGACAAAGCACAAGCTTCTTATCATGGTTTAAAATTCAGTGATGGAAGGATAAACAAATAGATGGATGAGTGGAGCCATCTATGATCTTCCCAGTTGATCGTTCCAGATTAGTCTCTTTTTACTTCTCTTTGAGTTCTCTGCTGCAGCAACACTAAACTACTTGTTATTTAAACCACTTCAGTTCACAGATCTGGATCTTTTCTCCCACGTTTTCCCCTAACTCCATTGTATCTAGCTAGCAAATTCATATTCTCCTGAGATCTTGCCTCCCTCTGTGACCAATCAAGACACAATCATGACCCTTAACTTCTACTCCAAATTAATTTATCTAACATTTGATGGTAATACATTTCTGTCACTAAAATTGTCTTGCAAGTCATGATTACTTCTGTACTTGTTTATCTCTCCTTCCTTCTATTTTTTTATTCTATAGCCTCTCTTTAGTCCCTGAAGCTAAGAGAATGTCTGGTTTATCAGAGACAATCAAATGTTTGCTGAATTGTTATTAAACTGAATTCCAAGATTAATGTAATATTGTATACCTCCATTCTGACACTGACAACTTCCTAACAAAATGGAGTATTTCTTAGACCTAGAATTCCACTGAGTCATTGGAAATTTATAATGCCCAAACATTTTTCATAGAGCTGGGTGGTTTCAAATATCATTTTTACAACCTCATCCATCTAGCAATGATCCTTGTTAAAATATAAAAACTCTCTTGTAAAGTTCACTGTAAAAATTTAAGTTATTATAAGCCCTGATGAAAAGTTTTGATTTGTAAGAGTATAAAGAATATTAAGTCACCTCATCACCATTCTGGCTTATGAGATAATAAACAAACTGATGTAAAGAAATGAAAGTAAACTATGACAATTCCTTAAATCTTATTTATCGTTATTCTTAGAATTTATAATAGGGTCTTATGGAGATAAGTATATAACACGAAGGTTTGTAATGGCTTCTTTTTGCTCTAGATTATCCGACATCAGAACAAGAGAAAATGTTCACTACGTGGAGAAATGATCTGAAAAGTAGGAAGAAAACCCCTGTTTATATTCATATCCATGCAGGCTTTCCTGTTTGTTCATAAGGAGACTTACTCCAATCCAATATTTATACCACGACATTAATAGATCACAATATATTGCAAAGAGAAAAAGAATTCCAAAAAGGACCAACCATATTCCATCTCTTCATGGGAAGAGGATAAACATTTTTTTCATAGATGGAAAAGCCACTAGATATAAGACCAAACCCCTAGGAAGGACTTAGTAGTTAAATCAGTAGGAGACAAGAGGGATAAACCATAGTATTTTCTAGAAATCAAATATGAGTTAAGTTTGTTTTAAGATTTATCTATTTAAATGAAGTTATAAAGCCAATATGGATAAGAACACAAAATAAAGTCTTAAAAGAAAGCATTGTTTTGAGATATGGGATCAGTTGAAATCAAAGTAACATAAAGATATCTATCTATCTAGAGAGAAATTATATATTTAAGTAACAAGACACTAATGAATGATTTATGTATGATAAAATGGCTTGGGACTATTTTTGTGACTAATAATCCAATACCTAATTCATACTGTTGTATTATCAGAAACAAACAAAAAGAAACAAAGACCATCCATGTATATATTTTTTAACATCTTTATTGGAGTATAACTGTTTTACAATAGTGTGTTAGTTTCTCCTTTACAACAAAGTGAATCAGTTATACATATACATACGTTCCCATATCTCTTCCCTCTTGCGTCTCCCTCCCTCCCTATCCCACCCCTCTCATGGTCACAAAAAAGAAGCTTTTGATAATATCAAACATCCGCCACTCTCTCACTTCGTCACAGCTTACCCTTCCCCCTCCCCATGTCCTCAAGTCCATGCTCTAGTAGAAGACCATCCATATTGATGCCAAATTTGAGAGGTATAGCATATTTAAAAAATAGTAATACATACTTCAATACAATACGTTTTCCTAAATAGTGAGAAGAAACATCCCAAATCTATGCCTTGATTTCTGAACGCCTGAAATCAAATTATGGGAAAAATGGGAAGATAAAGTGATTCAAAGATTCAGTGCATATACTTGGAAAGTTCCCATGAGATACTGATGTTGATTGAAGAGGAGGCAAGGCAGCATACAATGCCGGAGGGTATGAAACACTTCTCATACAAACCATGTGTGACTTCAGAACTCCCTGATTTTAACCTCTTATTTGCCCTTTCCACTCAATGCTGGATTGTTGGTGTACACTCGCACCTTATGACATGATGTGCCCAGGAATGATTATTTCACAATGTGAAGTTCACTTGTTGTGCCCTAGTCATGGAGTCAGTCTCTTCTAAGGCCATAGCAAGCTAGGAGATATTTCTCCAAAGAAGAAAAGAAAGTTATCTGCAGAAGAAAGCATGACTTTATTCCAATCCCTTAAGTATCTGTGCTATGATTCCAATTAAAGTTCACTGAAGTCTCCATTGAACATCCCTTGTTGTCACACATACTTCAAGTATTTGAGGGTCAGAAGTCCCAAGTGGCAAAGCAATTTGCACTGTAGCCTGGACTTGCTATGAATACTAATTTTTCTCTGGATCTCACTCAGAAGTAGCAGCCTTAAAAATTACTTGGTAAATGAGTCAGAGCAGCACAAGTGAAAGTGATATATTGGGCTTCCCTGGTGGCGCAGTGGTTGAGAGTCCGCCTGCCGATGCAGGCGACGCGGGTTCGTGCCCCGGTCCGGGAGGATCCCACATGCCGCGGAGCGGGTGGGCCCGGGAGCCTGCGCGTCCGGAGCCTGTGCTCAGCAACGGGAGAGGCGGCAGCAGTGAGAGGCCCGCGTACAGCAAAAAATAAAAAAAAAAAAAGAGGATGTGAATAGAAAAATATTTTAATATGTAGTTTTCAAATCAGAACTTGGTGGTTTTATAATTCAGGATTACTATGAAGTATAAGGTAAACATATAAATGTAAGAACATGATAACTGATCATTGACAGCATACAGATTACAGTTTAGAATCTCTTTTCCAGTTTCAGTATAAATTCCCCAAAAGGAATTTACACAGAAACTGACTTACGTGTCTATCCCCAACCCATAACTGAACACAGGAAGATAAGATGCTCTGATTGTCACTTTAGGTTATATACCCACTTCTGTGGTGGAGAAAATGGTACCTTTTGATTGACAGTCTTCCTCCGCCTTCTCCTCCATCATATAAAGACAGTGATCATAAAAGTGATGAGTATCCTCTACAGTTCTCAAGAAGCCTAGCAAAATGGTGGTATGCTAGAACCTAAAGAGATATATAGCCAGCGAGAACTTGACCATAACAAGTATGGTCTAATTTTAAGGAAAGCACTACCATGGGCTTGATTTGTACTTACCTCCTTTTCCGGAGAATGGTGAAGCATGAGAATTCTATACCGCACAGTGAGGAGAGGTCAAAATTTTGGCTTGGAAGTAGGGTATAACATACTTCAGCATGGATTGTTTTAAAGACTGGCATGAGAAAACCCTAAATTTTCTAAAGTATACCTTTAGTAAGATGTCCTTTGATTTGAGGGGAGAAGCTAAATCCTGTTTTGTGAATTGGGATCGCTTAGGCAGCCAACATTTATCCTTTTCTGGGATTTTGGTGGACTTGGGGAGAGGGGAGAATTATTTGAATAGTCTTCAACCACAAGAACTTCCTTCTACCAGTAACGTGTTCTTACCGAAAAAAAGAATTAATAGGCAACGTTGATACGTTTTTAGACTTATTTATTATACTACAGTAGATATCATTCCATACCTGAAAATATACTTTTATCTCTAAAAATATGTGCTCTGATCTATAACTCACACACATTTTGACTATTCGGTCTGCTTACGAAATTTCATTATACAATTTTAACATTTCTCTGTAGTAAGCACTTCTAAGAGGCAATGATCAGAATCCAGAGGGTAAGGGATTCTTTCACTATTATCTGCACTACGAATATAATTCCAAAATTTTTTCAAGGCTAATTGTTCTGATGAGTTGAACCACATTGGGCATTTATTATAGGCATTAGATGACAGTATTATTCTCCAGAGTCAGAATCAATTTTTAATCTATGTAGTTTCCATAAGCAAAATAAATAAATAAAATGTATGTTCCCAACCTTGGAAGAGTTGGCAAAAACAAATTATTCTGTGTCCTACATTTGTGACTTTTACTTAATCCAGTGCATTCAGTATGCATTAAAGATGTTAATTTTATATTTTGTTGTTATGTTTACTGGTAAATTTATACAGATAAATATAGAAATAAACACAATATCTGTAGAATTTAATTCTCCCCTCTTCTTTTTTGCCAAAATATAACATTTCCAATGCATTCACATCCATTCTGATAGACTAACCTAAATAATAGAGAACAAATGTATTGTAAATTCAGAAGAAAAAGATGTTTTTCATAGGAATAAAATTCCATAAAATTTCTCAGAAATTTGTTTTGTTTAAAATTAGAAAAAAAATTGGATTTAGTCATTTTAAGAAAAGGTAGGTTTTCCTTAGAAAAACTACTGATGTTTCTCATCTGTGAACATAGTAGGTATTCAATGAATTGAATAGCATTCTACAGAATCTGATTTCAAGAAAAATCTATCTCAGGAGATTTGTTCTTTTCCTTTTTAGTTCTTTCTCTGGATTCAAAGAAAAATGTTTTAGATACCTTTCCCAGTGCATTTAGCAAAGAGATATTCATTTTATTTGCTTGGGTAAATTTATTGTACCACCCTATGAATTATTGAAAAGTCAATTTAATTTTAAAAATAAGATAATTTTAGTAAATTGATACTATGAATCATCACATTTAAAACAGAATAAAGTTAAAAAAAACTATTGTAATGAAATAATTTAAAATACAGTGGAGAATAGAGATTAATAAAACACTCAGGTATTTAATGTCAAGTTTGCTCCATACATCTTTTTAAGATTAAAAACAACAAACCCAGCTAAAGGTGCCTTGTACTCCTCTCCATTCCTTTTATCTGAACACCCAAAAAATGAATATGTCACATACAAGTACATTTTTCTATGTACTCATGTACCCATAAAATATATATACAGAATTTTTCCTAAGATTTCAATATTCACATAAATGGTACTGCACCATCCTTTTCAATTTGCTTTTAAAAAAATAGTAGACTTTATATTTTTAGAGCAGTTTTAGGCTTATGAAAAATTGAGCAGTAAGCATAGAGAATTCCATATACCCTCTCCTATGCCCCCTCACTTCCCTGGCCCCCCTGCCAACCAACATTTTACCCTTATTAACATCTTGCATTTTCCTTTGCCCAATTGTTACCATTGATGAACCAATACTGATACATTATTATTATCTCAAGTCCATAGATTTCATCAGGGTCTCACTCTTTCTGTTGTACATGCCATGTATTCTGATAAATATATAAAGACATATATCTACCATTACAATATCATATATTTTCACTGCTCTAAAAATCCACTGTGTTCCACTTACGTATCCCTCTCTCCTTCCTCCAAATATGTGGCCATCACTGAATTTTTTACTTGTCTTCACAGTTTTGCTTTTTAACATATTTATTGGAGTATAATTGCTTTACAATGGTGTGTTAGTTTCTGCTTTATGACAAAGTGAATCAGCTATACATATACATATATCCCCATGTCTCCTCCCTCTTGTGTCTCCCTCCCACCCTCCCTATCCCACCCCCCTAGGTGGTCACAAAGCACCGAGCTGATCTCCCTGTGCTATGTGTCTTCTTCCCACTAGTTATTTTACATTTGGTAGTGTATATATGTCCATGCCACTCTCTCACTTCATCCCAGCTTACCCTTCCCTCTCCCCATGTCCTCAAGTCCATTCTCTAAGTCTGCGTCTTTATTCCTGTCCTGCCCTAGGTTCTTCAGAACATTTTAATTTTTTTTTTAGATTCCATATGTATGTGTTAGCATATGGTATTTGTTTTTCTCTTTCTGACTTACTTCACTCTGTATGACAGTCTGTAGGTCCATCCACCTCACTACAAATAACTCAGTTTTGTTTCTTTTTATGGCGAAGTATTATTCCATTGTATATATGTGCCACATCTTCTTTATCCATTCATCTGTCAATGGACATTTGGGTTGCTTCCATGTCCTGGCTATTGTACATAGAGCTGCAATGAGCATTGTGGTACATGACTCTTTTTGAATTATGCTTTTCTCAGGGTATATGCCCAGTAGTGGGATTGCTGGGTCATATGGTAGTTCTATTTTTAGTTTTTTAAGGAACCTCCA
>NC_041228.1:74116783-74127260 GCF_002837175.3 Physeter macrocephalus
ATTAAACCTTTGTCAGTTGCTTCATTTGCAAATATTTTCTCCCATTCTAAGGGTTGTCTTTTGGTTTTGTTTATGGTTTCCTTTGCTGTGCAAAAGCTTTTAAGTTTCATTAGGTCCTATTTTTTTATTTTTGATTTTATTTCCATTACTCTAGGAGGTGGGTCAAAAAAGATCTTGCTGTGATTAATGTCATAGAGTGTTCCGCCTATGTTTTCCTCTAAGAGTTTTATAATGTCTGGCCTTACATTCAGGTCTTTAATCCATTTTGAGTTTATTTTTGGGTATGGTGTTAGGGATCTAATTTCATTCTTTTACCTGTAGCCGTCCAGTTTTCCCAGCACCACTTATTGAAGAGGCTGTCTTTTCTCCACTGTATATTCTTGCCTCCTTTGTCAAAGATGAGGTGAACATATGTGCATGGGTTTATCTCTGGGCTTTCTATCCTGTTCCACTGATCTATATTTCTGACCATACTGTCTTGATTACTGTAGCTTTGCAGTAGAGTCTGAAGTCAGGGAGCCTGATTCCTCCAGCTCCGTTTTTCTTTCTCAAAATTACTTTGGCTATTCAGGGTCTTTTGTGCTTCCATACAACTTGTAAATTTTTTTTGTTCTAGTTCCGTGAAAAGTGCCATTGGTAATTTGATAGGGATTGCATTGAATCTGTTGATTGCTTTGGGTAGTAGAGTCATTTTCACAATATTGATTCTTCCAATCCAAGAACATGGTATATCTCTCCATCTGTTTGTATCATCTTTAATTTCTTTCATCAGTGTCTTATAGTTTTCTGCATACAGGTCTTTTGTCTCCTTAGGTAGGTTTATTCCTAGGTATTTTTTCTTTTTTTTTGCTATGGCAAATGGGAGTGTTTCCTTAATTTCTCTTTCAGATTTTTCATTGTTAGTGTATAGGAATGCGAGAGATTTCTGTGCATTAATTTTGTATCCTGCTACTTTACCGAATTCATTGATTAGATCTAGTAGTTGTCTGGTGGCATCTTTAGGATTTTCTATGTATCGTATCATGTCATCTGCAAATAGTGACAGTTTTACCTCTTTACCAATTTGGATTCCTTTTATTTCTTTTTCTTCTCTGATGGCCTTGGCTAAAAATTCCACCACTATGTCAAATAATAGTGGTAAGAGTGGGCACACTTGTCTTGTTCCTGATCTTAGAGGAAATGGTTTCAGTTTTTCACTATTGAGAATGATGTTGGCTGTGGGTTTTTTATATATGGCTTTTATTATGTTGAGGTAGTTTCCCTCTATGCCCACTTTCTGGAGAGTTTTTATCATAAATGGGTGTTGAATTTTGTTTTTGACCCATTTTGATTTAGAAGTATTTTGTTTAATCTTCAAGTATTTGGGGATTTTTGCAGCTGCATTTCGGTTGTTGATTTCCAGTTTCATTCCATTGTAGTCTGAAACCATGCATTGTATAATTTTTATTCTTTTAAATTTGTTAAGGTGTGTTTTATGTTCCAACTTTGCCCTCTCTTGGTGTATGTTCCATGTGAGCTTGAGAAGATCATATTTTCTGCTGTTGTTGGATGAAATATTCTATAAATGTAAATTTGATCTTGTTGATTGATGTTGCTTTTCAGTTCAGCTAAGTCATTTGTGATTTTCAGCCTGTTGGATTTTTTACTTACTGATAGAAGGATGTTGACATCTATGACTATAACAGTGGATTTGTCTATTTCTCAGTTCTATACGTTTTTACTTCATGTCTTAATACTCTGTTTTTAGGCACAAACACAGTAAAGATTGTTACATCTTCTTGGAGAATTGGCTCCGTTGTTATTATGATTACATGCCCTCTTTATCCCTGATAATTTTCTTGCTTTTATGTCGGCTTTGTCTGAAATTATAGCTATGTCAGCTTTAATTTGATTAGAATTTGCATGGCACTTCTTTCTCTATCCCTTTAATTTAATTTCTTCATATCTTTATATTTAACGTGGGCTTTTTATAGGCAGTACATAGTTGGGTTCTGTTTTTTTAATCACTCTATTAGTCTCTGTAATTAGTTATTTAGACCATTGACATTTAAAGATATTATTGATAAAGTTGGATTAATATGTAATATATTAGTTACTGTTTTCTATTTATAACACAGCCCCTCCCCTCCCCCACCTTGTTTGGTCTTCCACTCTTTTCTGACTTACCTGGTTTTGACTGAATATTTTATCTCCTCCCTGGCATATAAAAGTACTTAAAAAAAAAAACTGTTTTAGTCATTGTCCTGGTGTTTGCAGCATACATTTACAACTAATGCAAACTGACTTTTGAATAACACTATACCACTTCATGGATAGTGCAAGTACCTAATAACAGAGTATTCCCAAATCTTCCCTCCCATCCATTATGACAATGCTGTCATTTAGTTCACTTATCTATAAATTATAATCACTGAATACATTGTTGCTATTATTAACACACTGTAGTCTATTCAATCAATTAAGAATAAGAATGTGAAATTAATGGTGGACTTTACCTTGGTTTTTTTTTTTGAATTTTATTTTATTTATTTTTTTATACAGCAGGTTTTTATTAGTTAACCATTTTCTACATATTAGTGTATATATGTCATTTCCAACCTCCCAATTCATCATTTACCTTGGTTTTTAATTTACATTTTCCTAATTTTCAGTTTAATAGAGCATCTTTTCATGTTTTGATCTATTTTTAAATTTGGAGTATACACATGTATATATACATATATATATCAATACTTAAATATCTTTCAATGACGTTTTGTAGTTTTCAGTGTACAAGTTTTGCACTTCTTTTGTTAAATTTATTCTTAAGTACTTAATTCTTTTGGATGCAACTGTAAATGAAATTATTTTATTAATTCAGTTTCAGATTTTCTTTTCTGGTTATAGAAATGCAACTTATTTCATATACTTATCCTGTGCTATCAATGTACTAAAATTTAAATGGATAGTTTCTGCATCAGTTACTATACATCAAAGCATCAAAAATAAAAACTTTTTGTAAGCTGAGCCAATTCTAAATTATCATCCTCAATGCTCCTAATTTTAGGTTAAGGAGTGTGATTAGGTAAAGAAGACCATATGATGCTAGAAAGAGCATGTTATTCTCTATGATCATCATTTTTAAAAGCAGAATTGTCTGTTCAGGTCCTCTGTAAATGTCTGTGAAGCAGCCAGATAGCTGTTTCTTTGCCTGTGCCAACATATTTTTCCCAAAATGAGGTGTCTGTATATTCAGCCAATCAAATAAACTGTCTGGCTGAACATCCTAAGGTGCTTTAAAATTCAGTAAATAATACTAATCACTTCCATTTCAGTATTGATATTAAAGGCCCTATTCATACCATTTACAAAAGTGGAAGGCAGCTGTTCTGTGCTTTTCTTTAGAATACGTATGTGGAAGTCTGCTTGCATAATGAGAAATATGCCTGTATTCTGTGATTATTTGTATTTAAGAGGTTTAGAGAAGGTATGGATAAAGACATACTAGTGACACAGGAACTTAACGAAAACACCTCTTTTGGCTCCGAGGGGGTGGCGTAGAGGAGGGGCTATGGTGTGATCAGAAGTGGTTTCCATTTTTATAAGAATGTTGACTGCATCTGAGATACCTTGAAAATTTAATTGATTGATGTTGTTAAGTGCATGATTGCTTGTAAAAATCTCAGAAATGCTCAAATTTACTAAGCCTAATTACTTGATGCAGCAAAGACTTTCTAAATATGTACAACATATGTTTAACTTAAATACTCAATTTTATATTCATATTGATCTACTATAACGGTAGTAAAAATACATCCCACATTGAGAGATTTCTATTTAAAAATGTGCTTAATCTTTTAAAAATTATACCTCCATCTTTCTTCTGCACATTCACCTCCTAAATTGTACTATTCCTTGATTGCAGTTGATATTTACTTTAAAACTCCAGCTTTAATTACAGATTACCACTCTCATATCATTTGATCCATATAAACACTGGTCCTTTTGGTGTTTCAAATAAAAGAGCATGATTTCCCATAAACATAACTAACTGTCAAAAAGCAGATTTCTATTTCTCTGAATTTTGTTTATTTATAGTCAAGAATCATTTATTTAAACTTCTTCTGGAAAGCACAAGCCACATTTTAATTTGATTTTGCTAGAACAAAGTCTCAGTTACAATAAGAGTGAATTAAAATTCTTTACTAATTATTTTTGGGTTTTATATACACTTTGACCTTTGGGGTGGGGGGGAGTTGGAGTAGTTGCCCAAGTTCACTTGACTTTTATGAATTTTTTATATAACTGCCCAAGCCCTTTCTTCATCTTAGATGGAAAAAAATCAATTCTATGAAAAAAAAAATTCTGACAAAATTTGCCAAAGATACCTTTGATAAATTAGGGAGGAAGTACAGCACAAATTACAGTTTATTTTTTCTTCCACTCTCTACACATGAATCTCAAACACCTTATTTCTCTCCCGGGCTATTGTCTCCCTCCATTCACTCACCCCACCATGCCACGCCCCCCCCCCGACCATGCCGCCCCCCAACACACACACAAACACACACACACCCGTCTCACACACAAACACATCCTTTCCTCACTATGTAATGCAAGTATTTGAGCAACTTGTAGATTGCATTTTTAACTCACTGGTCTTCAGTGTTTAGCATGCTGATCTCACCCTTTAATATCCAAACAAAATGCTCAAGCTTCCATTACGTGTGCCGGAGAAAGACCATATTTACAAATACTTTGAGGGTGATTTATGTCCTGCTCTCGATTCTTACTTCTCATTCAATTATCAAACCCACTTGCTATCTCACCTCCTGAAGCTGTGATCTTGACTACCTTACTCACATTGTCCCAAGGGTAGACACTTGCATTTCTCCTCATTCGTCAAGGCACCACTGATACAAAATTGTTTGGATAACAGATTTTTTACTACAGGTTTGAAAATAACTAAAGATTATTCTAGAAGAGAGGAGCAAACAATTTCCAATTGAATATTTGGCATCACTTTTTCTGACTCATCCCACAAGTAAACTTTTGGTAAACCCTTCAGACACAACATTTCATATGTAACTGAGGTTTGCTTCCCTACCCTGGCACTTTTCTCATCTCCCAGGATCAAGAACATTTCAAAATTCCTGTTGTATTTTATTTTCTTCATCAAAGTAATTACTCATCTAGCCTAACCAGGAGCTTCACTAAACAGTTTATCTCTTAGGATTGTTTATACCAACTTTGCCTTATGCAGACTGTTAGCTTCCTGGAGGGGAGTTGTCTTGTCTTTTCATTCTCTTTTATGTGACACATAGCAGAGCCCCCGTGGATAAGGATATTAACTTTTGCACAGCAAAGGAAACCATAAACAAGACCAAAAGACAACCCTCAGAATGGGAGAAAATATTTGCAAATGAAGCAACTGACAGAGGATTAATCTCCAAAATTTACAAGCAGCTCAATAACAAAAAAACAAATAACCCAATCCAAAAATGGCAGAAGAGCTAAATAGACATTTCTCCAAAGAAGATATACAGACTGCCAACAAACACATGAAAGACTGCTCAACATCATTAATCATTAGAGAAATGCAAATCAAAACTACGATGAGATATCATCTCACACCGGTCAGAATGGCCACCATCAAAAAATCTAGAAACAACAAATGCTGGAGAGGGTGTGGAGAAAAGGGAACACTCTTGCACTGTTGGTGGGAATGTAAATTGATACAGCCACTATGGAGAACAGTATGGAGGTTCCTTAAAAAACTAAAAATAGAACTACCATACGACCCAGCAATCCCACTACTGGGCATATACCCTGAGAAAACCATAATTCAAAGAGAAAAAGGTCCTGAAGAGCCTAGGGGCAGGACGGGAATAAAGCACAGACCTACTAGAGAATGGACTTGAGGATATGGGGAGGGGAAGGGTAAGCTGTGACAAAGTGAGAGAGTGGCATGGACATATATACACTACCAAACGTAAAATAACTAGCTAGTGGGAAGCAGCCTCATAGCACAGGGAGATCAGCTCGGTGCTTTGTGACCACCTAGAGGGGGGCGGATAGGGAGGGTGGGAGGGAGGGAGACGCAAGAGGGAAGAGATATGGGAACATATGTATATGTATAACTGATTCACTGTGTTATACAGCAGAAACTAACACACCATTGTAAAGCAATTATACTCCAATAAAGATGTTTAAAAAAAAAGAAAAGAAAAAAAACCCGAAACCGATATTTCCCTCTAATCAGTAAAATGACCTGCAGGCAGGTGCCCCCGCAACAAAAAAAAAAAAAAGAAAAAAAGAAAAGAAAGCTTTAAATAATGTATTTTTGCCAACTGGAAGTCTCTTGTTTTAAAATTCAGATACCTTATTTTTTTTTTTATTGGAGTATAATTGCTTTACAATGTTGTGTTAGTTTCTGCTGTACAATCACATGAATCAGCTTTATGTATCCCTGTATCCCCTCCCTCTTGGACGTCCCTCCCACCCCCGCATGCATCCCACAGAGCACTGAGCTGTGGCATGAGCTCTGCACTGAGCTGAGCTTCCTGTGCTTTAGCTAGCCTGTTCCCACTAGCTATCTATTTTACGCATGGTTGTGTGTATAGGACCACCCTAATCTCCCAGTTCATCCCACCCTACCCTTCCCCCGCTGGGTCTACATGTCCGCTCTCTACATCTATGTGTCTATTCCTGCCCTGCAAATAGGTTCATCTGTACCATTTTTCTAGATGCCATATACATGCGTTAATATATGATATTTGTTTTTCTCTTTCTGGTTTACTTCACTCTGTATGACAGACTCTGGGTCCATCCACATCTCTACAAATGAGTGAACTGGTTAAGTAATAATAATGTCATCCACCAACATATGGCAAAATTAATATGGTTTATTATGTATTTTATAAGGGATATGTAATTTCATACCAATATGTATAAATACAGAACTTTTCCTCAAGCATGATTAAATACCTAGAGAAAGAACTTTTAAACACATGGGAAAAGTAAAGTAATACATCATCTTTATTGAGTTTTTGGGAGATATATTTTTTTTTCATTCTGTAAGGTCTTCCTAAACTTAATGTGTAGTAGATCTGAGGCTGTAGCAATCTAGCATATACTATTTTCTGCATATTGCAATAAGAATTTTAGGTTCATCTTGTTCTGAATTGTTAGAAATACTTAGCTGGATAAGGCTATAAGGGTTAATCCAGTTACTAAGTTAACAAGAATTAAGGTCAGTGATTACATTATACATAGAAAGAAGCTGTCCCATTTGCAGAAATATGAAAAATTGAGCTTTGAATCCTCACAAGCAACTGAATGATGCTTTCAGGAATACATCTCATATATATAAAATTTTTATAGACATTGTCATTAAAACATCTGGTTCAGCAATTAAAACTATTTGCTTCATGGAAATGGACTTCACTTTGTGTGCTTTATGCTATTCTGAACATCTTAAAACTTTCTGAACACCAATCTTTTGATCTATAAAAATGATAGAGATTTTAAGGCACAGCAGAGAAAAAGTAGAGCATTTTAGGCGAACTGTAATCTTCCAAATGTCTCTTTTTGTTAAAGCAACTATACATGTTTTAGAAAACAAAATGTTTTAGAAACCCTTTGTAAGGGCTGCTGAGTATCTATATGTTATCTATGTCTTCACTCTAAAAGAAAAATAAAAATCAATGATATATAAAAATAACTTGAAAAAGATTCATGAGAAAATTAACTTAAATTTAGTATCTTCTAACTTCTCCTAAAGAAAGAAAATCAAGTCTGAATAATTTTGTATGAGAATAAATGGGATAGAAATAGCAATTCAACTAATGTATTTTCATCACAGTCTTCACCAAAAAATAATAATAATAAGTTTTGCATTGTATCTATGTCCTGACAAATAATTCTGACTCTCAGTTTCATCCCTGTAGAAGAGGTCCAGAGGATTCATCTAAAGGGCTATGTATATCTGATACTCTGGGGATACAGATTATCTTTCTAAAGCAACCGAAATAAGTATACAAATGTTTAGACGAACATTTGGAAGTCATGAAATATTATTATTTATTCAAAATTAATAATCAAATGTCAATGACTCAGCATTGAACAGGACTTGTAGTTCACAGTGTGTAACTTACTAAAAGTTACTAGAAAGACACAATTTATTGTGTTTCCTGACAAGAACATCAGTCATGGAGGCCTGAGAACTTTTGTGTGTGGTAGTAAGTTTTTAAAGGTGACATAACTTGGTATTTATAAAGCAGACATATTATGAACTATTTCTTCTATAGAGTCATAGGAAATTGAAAAGTAAAAATATATATATAAAAGATAGACCTGGCCTTCCCTGGTGGCGCAGTGGTTAAGAATCCGCCTGCCAATGCAGGGGACACGGGTTCAAGCCCTGGTCCGGGAAGATCCCACATGCCGCAGAGCAACTAAGCCCATGCGCCACAACTACTGAGCCTGCGCTCTAGAGCCCTGAAGTAATTCTACAAGGAAGAAGGTTTCTTTTAAAATGAGATAAAATATTGGCAATAAGAAATATCAAGGGCTTCCGTGGTGGCGCAGTGGTTGAGAGTCCGCCTGCCGATGCAGGGGACGCGGGTTCGTGCCCCGGTCCGGGAGGATCCCACGTGCCGCGGAGCGGCTGGGCCCGTGAGCCATGGCCGCTGGGCCTGCGCGTCCGGAGCCTGTGCTCCACAGCGGGAGAGGCCACAGCAGTGAGGTGCCCGCGTATCGCAAAAAAAGAAAAAAAAAAAGAATGAAAAGAAATGAAGACAGCCTAAGAGACCTCTGGGACAACATCACTCACTGGAGGCAAGAAATTGTTTTTCCTCCTTTTCTCCGTTGGCAGGCGGTGTCCCACGCACATTACCTACGGAAATGTGAATGCTGTGTGAGTTTAGATGCCGGACGAAGTGGTGATGTCAGCTCTTAGGGTGGTCAAACAGTAATCTACTCACCAAGAATGCTCAAGGGCCAGATCCTTGTGGAATTCTAAGTTATCCTCACTCCACTTGAGTTTCTAATTCTTCCATCAATCATGCTTTCTCATTTTAAACGGTTTTCCCTTTGGAGAGGATTTGGGTGCAATCTTTGGGGCAAGGTTGTTGGGAAGTTCATGATTTCATTGTCCTTCCTACACTTCTTTGTCTACCTTGGGCCACTTGTAGCCAAACACTGTTTCAAAAATACTACATAGGCAGTGATGTGTACTTCCCATTGCAGACATAAGGTTAGTTTGACCCATTATTGGTGATGTTAAATTTGATCACTTGTTTACGATGATGAACGCCATATCTTTCCATTGTAATGACACATTTTCTTTTTGTAATAAATGCATAATCTATGGATGGTTCCATAGCGATAGTGTGACCTCTTCCCAGCAATCTTTCACTTTGTGGTGTTACCATTTGTCAATAACCCTTTCCTAAACCATTTTCACTGCATGTTGCAAACTAGTGCTCTCTAATCCGATCATCCATTCTGCATGTATTATCTGGCAGTCTTCAGTATAGAAAAGATTTATTCTCTCTCTCACCACTCAAATACACATTCTATGACTATCACTATGAACTCATGGATTCATTTTTATTCAATATGTTCTAATACATCACTATCATGAGTTTGCCTCTCATATTGCTCCAAATTTGACCAGGGAGAGTTCTGATAAGTCATCTCCTATATCCTTTTGACATATCTCTGTTAATCTTTGATTACTTTCTATTCTATTTCACTTTGCATGTTCTCTGCTGCAGATCTGGTATTAGACATTTCTTAAAAAAAAATTAAATCCATTAATATGGTAAATTTCATTATTAATTTTCTAATATTAAACTATCTTTGCATTCCTAGAATAAATTCCACAGGGCTATTTTTCAACCTGTTCTTTGCTAATATTTTATATAGTATTTTTACTTCAATATTCGTGAGTAAATTTGGTGTATGGTTATCCATTTTATGCTATATTTATCAGGTTTTAAAATCAATGTTATACTTGCTCCATATAAAGAATTTGAAAGCTTTCCTTCTTTTTCATATGAATCTGGAGTCATTTAAATAACATTGGGGTTAACTATTCTATGAAAGATTATTAGAATTCTCCTGTAAAACCACCTGGGCCTAGTTTTGGTTTTTTCATTATTTTCTAGCTGGAGGGTGTTAGGTATTTCACTGATAATTTTTATTATTTATTCTATGAATATTTGTCTGTTTAATTGTTCTATTTTTACTGAAGTCAATTTTAGTAAACTTTATTTTTCTAAAAAATTATCTATTTCTTGCCGTTCTAAAATTTATTTGCATAACACTATCTAAAGCAGACTTCTATGAAAATTTTTTTTTTTTTTTTTGCGGTACGCGGGCCTCTCACTGTTGTGGCCTCTCCCGTTGTGGAGCACAGGCTCCGGACGCGCAGGCTCAGCGGCCATGGCTCACGGGCCCAGCCGCTCCGCGGCATGTGGGATCTTCCCGGACC
>NC_041228.1:74127401-74131090 GCF_002837175.3 Physeter macrocephalus
GGCTCCGGACGCGCAGGCTCAGCGGCCATGGCTCACGGGCCCAGCCGCTCCGCGGCATGTGGGATCTTCCCAGACCGGGGCACGAACCCGCGTCGCCTGCATCGGCAGGCGGACTCTCAACCACTGTACCACCAGGGAAGCCCTCTATGAAATTTTGATATCTCTGTTTCAATTATTATTTATCATTTGTGTGTACTAATATTCATTACTTTAGCTATTGGTTTGGTTATTTTGTCATTTTTTAAAAGAAATAAAATGTTAATTTATGTATCAATAAAAGTACTAGTTAGTACCCTCTGAAGTGATTTTATTTACCTAATAGGTTGCAATCTGCAGTTTGAAAAGCATTGCTTCAGGATCTAGTCATTAGCCTTAAAAGCTGGAAATTTAGCACATGCCTGCAACATTTTTAAAAGCTAAGATGTGGGCTTCCCTGGTGGCGCAGTGTTTGCGCGTCCGCCTGCCGATGCAGGCACAAAAAAAAAAAAAAAAAAAAACAAACAAAAAAAACAAACAAACAAAAAAAAAAGCTAAGATGTTTGGAGGATGTACTCTTGAGGTGCAAAAATTCTCTCTGTTCCAAGCCAGTTATTTTGGGGAGTCCAAGGATGGGCTGTAATGTCGTGTGTGTGTGTGTGTGTGTGTGTGTGTGTGTGTGTGTGTGTGTGTCTCCTTAATATAGTTTAATTCTGAGCCCAGAATATACCTTAAAGTGAGGGGATCATAACTGATTCATCTATAACTTTGCATTAAAACCTATTTCAAACCAATGAGAATCTAAAGAGAGTTTGCTTTATCATCATTTTAAAAGCACAGTTGATACATTGATAATTGGCCTTTTACCCACCCTCTATTTGGCTACAGATAAATGTTTAGCTCTTCTAGCTCCTATTAAATCTTTGACAACTACAACCTAGGAGATTTGGGGAAGAAAAGAAATGTGGATCTACTTCTATGCGCAGCAACTGTGGTTTTCACCTACACCAGTCACTTTGCCATTGTTTGCTGAACCCAAACACCATCTTCAAAAAGGGCATCCACTGAAGTCTGGGTATCAGTAGAGCAAAATGTCTAAAAGGTCACTTTTAATAATGATAAAAATGAAGTTAAATATACTTTAGAGCTTTTATAATCTTGGCGGTCAAGGCAAACTGCAGGGAACATGCATGCAGTCAGCTGACATTCGTACACCCAGTATCCGGTAATACACCAAGTGTTTAATGAATCGCAATGGTAGTCTTAATAAAGTACAAGGCAAAGTTCTAGAGAAAGACAGAAAGAGAGAAGAAGAAGCTAAGGGTGAGCAGCATTGCTTATCCATTAACAGTCCTTCAGCTATCCAGAACCATGGCAACCTCAGCATAGTTCCAGAATTATGCATTTTTTCATTGCTTCTCACTAACTCTTAGGCTTATTGCCTATAAAGCCAGTCTTTTGCTATTAGAACATATCTCTCAAATTTTCATTTCTATGTCTCTTCTTACTTGTTTCCTTTTTTTTTTTTTTTACCTCTTACCTACCTTGCAAATAATGGAAAATATGCTCATGAATGGGAAATTAAATGCAGGACTAAATGTTAAATTTCTCTGGCTTTTACATTCTTACAACTATTACTTAGCAATAAGAAGTCCCCTAAAATGAATGAGCCTGATTTAATTTGGCAAAGCTTAAGGCCTGTAAAATTAAGTGGGTTTTTATCACCCTATATTCTTAGCCTCTTTTCATTCTGCCATGGAATTAATGTTTTACCTTACGTGGAACTATAGCAAAATATTTTTTAAAAGAATGTTTTTATTTTATTTTCCTCTGCTTTTCCACTTAAACTACAATTTGCCACACTATTATTAAGTTTACATAAAAATCAGAGTTAAAATATTCTTTAATGTGTTAATCAATTTTCTATACAAAATAATTTTCCTGAAGTACCCCAGAGAAAAAAGCACAGTTATTTTTATTCAAAGTAAATAATATTCTTAGAAAAAATTAGCCTTATTTTAAGATCTAGGTCTCATAAGTTTTATTGATGTCAGAATATGATGAATTCCTTTATAATAAAATGAAAATATTTTGCTTCTTTATATAGTCACATTCATTGCAAATTGATTTTTCTGGTTATGTATGTTTCAACAGTTATCAAAATTTCCTTCGAAAAACTATTTTTTTCACTTTTATTCCTGCATCAAAATTCATTAGAGAAATACAACATGAGTATTTGGCAATCAGCATTTTTTCTACATGTGTTTTAATGGGTAAGATAAAAATCACTTCAGGGGCTTCCCTGGTGCCACAGTGGTTGAGACTCTGTCTGCCAATGCAGGGGACACGGGTTCGAGCCCTGGTCCGGGAAGATCCCACATGTCGCGGAGGAACTAAGCCCGTGTGCCACAACTACTGAGCCTGCACTCTAGAGCCCGCAAGCCACAACTACTGAAGCCTGTGCACCTAGAGCCCGTGCTCTGCAACAAGAGAAGCCACAGCAGTGAGAAGCCCGTGCACTGCAATGGTGAGTAGCCCCCGCTCACCGCAACTAGAGAAAAGCCCGCATGCAGCAACGAAGACCCAACGCAGCCATAAATACATAAATTTATTTAAAAAAAAATCAATTCAGATATAATTACGTGTGGGAAATAGGGCAAAATGGCAAACAAATTTTGCAAAAATAACATGTTTATTTTTCAATTTAATAAATGAGATCTGAAACAGAGTAAATAATTTTAAAATGTACCCACAGAGCAATCTTTTTTTTTTTTTTATTAATCATACATTTGTAGCAAGTATTGCTATCAAACTCCACTCATTGGGCCAGAGACCCTTGTGATGTTAGCGAAAAACTTGCCCCTCATGTAGCACACTACCTACACTTGTGAGTTCATCGAGAGCAATCTTTAAGATAAAATTTTTCCTTAGATCTCCCAAATGCGATTCATTTAGACATGTGATGTGCTATATTTAGCTAATATCATTCATAGGATAATCACAAATGATTTATAGCCTTTTAAATAAATAAAATTATGTATATGCATATTTATATGAATAATGCCAGGCAGACATAGACATAATAATAATTCAGTATTGAATGTAAACGTGTTACCTGATTTGTTACATATTTACTTCCCGCCACCATTATATATGACTATACTACATGGAGACAATAAGTTTCTTCGAGATCATATGGACAGACCACCTCCAGTGACAGATGTATAATTTGAGGGCCAATGGTTTTGAAGATGTGATCTGAGAGTGTTCAGGTGGGTGCCAGCCCAAGGGTGAGATGAAGCCAGTGGAGACCTGTTTTCTAGGGTGTTGGATTAAAGCTCTCGGGGAAGGACCCAGCAGCAAGGCATTTCACAAGTTGGTCTAAGGTAATGGGAGTGGTCAGTAATGCAGTGAAAGGGCCCAGGAGTATACGGTCTGATGAGTGTCTTTGATTTTGACCATATGGAGGCCACTGGTAATGTTAGTGAGGGCAATTTCAATGAGTTAGCTTAAGAACTATGTGGCAAGGGATGAACGGGCATAGAGGCAGTAGTAACAATAAATGTACACTCAATATAGCATCTAGAGGGAAATATCAATGAAGATGAGCTTTTACAGTCTAAATTTTTTTTTTTTTTTTTTTTTTTTTTTTTTTTTTGCGGTACGCGGGCCTCTCACTGCTGTGGCCTCCCCCGTTGCGGGAGCACAGGCTC